>NC_088217.1:13698489-13978489 GCF_036934945.1 Oncorhynchus masou masou | reverse complement strand
GTAAAAACACTGTATATATATATATATACTGTGACATTTGTAATGTCTTTATTGTTTTGAAACTTTATGTGTGATGTCTACTGTTAATTTTTATTGTTTATTTCACTTTATATATTATCTACCTTACTTGCTTTGGCAATGTTTACACATGTTACCCATGCCAATAAAGCCCCTTGAATTGAATTGAATTGAGAAAGAGAGAGAGAGAGAGAGAGGGAGAGAGAGAGAGAGAGAGAGAGAGAGGAGAGAGAGAGAGAGAGAGAGGGAGAGAGGGAGAGAGAGAGAGAGAGGGAGAGAGAGAGAGAGAGAGAGAGAGAGAGAGAGAGAGAGAGAGAGAGAGAGAGAGAGAGAGAGAGAGAGAGAGAGAGGGAGAGAGAGAGAGAGAGAGAGAGAGAGAGAGAGAGAGAGAGAGAGAGAGAGAGAGAGAGAGAGAGAGAGGGAGAGAGGGAGAGAGGGGAGAGAGAGAGAGAGAGAGAGAGAGAGAGAGAGAGGGAGAGAGGGAGATGAGGTAAATGAGAAAAAAGAGCCAGGTATAAAAATAAAGACCCCTGTTTGACGTCTCAGAGCCCCAGGCTCAATCTGGACCCAAACTCCCATAGGTTGTTTTCAGTTTTTTTGTCTTGGAAGAGAGAGGGACGGGGTCATGGAGGGATTCTCCACGTGACCTTTGGATTAACGCTTCAATGCCTGAGGTGGCGGGAGAGCTTTGAAAGTGTCGAAGGTGAGAAATGATTTTTAGCGATGTGTTCATCTCCTCCCCCACTTGCCAAGTGGCTCCAGGCTCTACAATTTTACTGCCTTACCTTGGTGATCATTGTCTTTTCACTCTGAACTGTGAGAAATCTCCTCCCCTTTTAGAGCGAGTAATGAGAGCCCTGCCACGTATAGAAGAAAAGAGGACGTAGTGGACTTTTGAACTTAGAAGAAAATGTGTGACACCCAAAAAATATAAAGGCTGTTTAAAGTGACTCACCTGAAATAGTGTTTTCACTCGTTGTATTGTCACAGTCAATGAGTGAAGACATTGTATAATGCATCATGTTGCTGTCGGTGCGTTGACACAGACGTGACATGATAGATGTCGTAGGCAGTCATATTATTGTCAATTCTGACTAATGGTCTTGAAATTGAACAAAGTTGCTTAGAATACCTATAGCAGCTTCCTTGTCATACCCATAACTCTCAACAACAAAGGGTTCAAATAAAAGTGTATCCCCTATGGTCAACGTTTTCCTCTGAGTCCCTTTCATGAAAACCCAAGTTTCCAGTACCCTCGCTTGTCTCTCTCTCACCCTCGCTTGTCTCTCTCCCACTCTCTCACCCTCGCTTGATTCTCTCCCACTCTCTTACCCTCGCTTGTCTCTCTCCCACTCTCGCTTCTCTCTCTCTCTCACCCTCGCTTGTCTCTCTCCCACTCTCGCTTGTCTCTCTCTCTCGCCCTCGCTTGTCTCTCTCCCATTCTCGCTTGTCTCTCTCTCACCCTCGCTTGTCTCTCTCTCACCCTCGCTTGTCTCTCTCCCACTCTCTCACCCTCGCTTGTCTCTCTCCCACTCTCTCACCCTTGCTTAACTCTTTCCCACTCTCTCACTCTCGCTTGTCTCTCTCCCACTCTCGCTTGTCTCTCTCTCACCCTCGCTTGTCTCTCTCTCACCCTCTTTTGTCTCACTTCCACTCTCTCACACTCGCTTGTCTCTCTCCCACTCTCTCACCCTCGCTTGTCTCTCTCCCACTCTCTCACCCTCGCTTGGCTCTCTCCCACTCTCTCACCCTTGCTTGTCTCTCTCCCACTCGCTTACCCTCGAATGTCTCTCTCCAGCTCTCTTACACTCTCTTGTCTCTCTCCAGCTCTCTCACCCTCACTTGTCTCTCCCACTCTCTCACCCTTGCTTGTCTCTCTCCCACTCGCTTACCCTCGAATGTCTCTCTCCAGCTCTCTTACACTCTCTTGTCTCTCTCCAGCTCTCTCACCCTCACTTGTCTCTCTCCCACTCTCTCACCCTCACTTGACTCTCTCCCACTCTCTCACCCTCGCTTGTCTCTCTCCCTCTCTCTCACCCTCGCTTGTCTCTCTCCCACATTCGCTTGTCTCTCTCACCCTCGCTTGTCTCTCTCCCACTCTCGCTTGTCTCTCTCCCTCACCCTCGCTTGTCTCTCTCCCACTCTCTCATCCTCACTTGTCTCTCTCCCACTCTCTCACCCTCACTTGTCTCTCTCCCACTCTCTCACCCTCACTTGTCTCTCTCCCACTCTCTCACCCTTGCTTGTCTCTCTCCAGCTCTCTTACACTCACTTGTCTCTCTCCCACTCTCTCACCCTCGAATGTCTCTCTCCAGCTCTCTCACCCTCACTTGTCTCTCTCCCACTCTCTCACCCTCACTTGTCTCTCTCCCACTCTCTCACCCTTGCTTGTCTCTCTCCCACTCTCTCACCCTTGCTTGTCTCTCTCCCACTCTCTCACCCTCACTTGTCTCTCTCCCACTCTCTCACCCTCGCTTGTCTCTCTCCCACCCTCTCACCCTCACTTGTCTCTCTCCCACTCTCTCACCCTCACTTGTCTCTCTCCCACTCTCTCACCCTTGCTTGTCTCTCTCCTGCTCTCTCACCCTCACTTGTCTCTCTCCCACTCTCTCACCCTTGCTTGTCTCTCTCCCACTCTCTCACCCTCACTTGTCTCTCTCCCACTCTCTCACCCTTACTTGTCTCTCTCCAGCTCTCTCACCCTCCCTTGTCTTTCAATTCAATTCAAAATACTTTATTAACATGACAAGCTAAATTACTTACATGATCAAAGTACACATATAACAACAATGGTGGGACCAACAGCAATAAGGCATCAATAATAGTAGTAGTAGTGGAAATGGGATCACCTTTAATAACAACTACAACAACAATATGAAGGATAATAATAAGACATTAAAGAAATAGTAGTAGGCCAGGCTCAACCTGACTGAGACGCCACATGGTATGCTATAAAAGCCAAAACAAAACGGCAAATATTATTGACATTACATTGCACTTTTCACTCTCTCTCCTTCTCTCACCCTCTCTGTTTTCTCACACCCTCCTTTGTTTTGCATTGACCTTCCATAGTGTTCACATGCCAGAGCCTCACAGCAGTCACAGACCTTATTGGTTCCCTAAACCCTAAACCCTAACCCACATGTCAGAGTCTCACAGCAGTCACAGGCCTTATTGGTTCCCTAACCCTAAACCCTAACCCACGCGTCAGAGTCTCACAGCAATCACAGGCCTTATTGGTGCCCTAACCCTAAACCCTAACCTACGCGTCAGTCTCACAGCAATCACAGGCCTTATTGGTTCCCTAACCCTAAACCCTAACCTACGTGTCAAAGTCTCACAGCAATCACAGGCCTTATTGGTTCCCTAACCTTAAACCCTAACCCACGCGTCAGAGTCTCACAGCAGTCACAGGCCTTATTGGTTCCCTAACCCTAAACCCTAACCCACGCGTCGGAGTCTCACAGCAGTCGCAGGCCTTATTGGTTCCATCCCTGTCTTGTGGGCTGTTGTACAGCGAACGTGTTTACGACCACGTCTGTGAGCGACTGGCAGACACAGGTACACTGCAAAACCACAGCTAATTAGAACAAGATTGTGGGACTTACTGCATTACCCAGTGATTACTGCTGCTGTAGGCCAGACCGAGTTGTTAAAAAGACTTTACTGAGAGTAAAGCAGGACAGTACAACTGAAGCCTTAACTTAAAGGAGAGACAAGGAGTTACATTGCGGATGATTTCACCTTGTTGAGGTACAATAGATGTACCTTACATGATGGATGGATCAATGGGTTCATGGGTGATGGATGGACGGACGGAAGGACGGACGGATGGGTGGGTGGGTGGGTGGATACTTGAAATAAATCATGTGGCTAGCTTCATAAAACCACTATATACCATTTCACCATTTCACTGTGAGAGGTGTGTTAACGTTAAACCAGTTTAGACCCCCACTATTTGAGAATAATAGTAGGTGCTGGTTGAACCTACAGTATTGTCAACCTGGTCTCAGGGGTAGACATAACATAGTAAAAACAAACCCAGGACACTCAAATAAGAATGATACATTTGTTACGTTTGGCATGATGTTTTCATTTGTGAATATCCATCATCAATTTTATATGACATGTTTCAAATTACAATTGATATGTTACGAATTTATATTCTTATAATATGTTATGGGTTATGTTTAGGGCTACAGTTAAGGTTAGGGTTAGGAGTTAGGTGAAATGGTTAAAGGTTAGCTAACATGCTAGTAGTTGCAAAGTAACTAAAAAGTAGTAAGAAGTTGCAAAGTTGCTAACTAGCTAAAATGCTAAAGTCGTCCATGATGAGATTCGAACAAACTACCTTTGGTTTGCTAGACGTTCATGTTATACAGCAACCCATCCACCTGGACCAAACATCCCTCCTTTTGTTTTTGCCTTAATTAACCTTTCGTTTTATGTAACCATACCAAACGTAACATATCATACTAATTTCAGTGTCACAGATTTTTGTTAACTATTTTACGTCAGTCTATGAGACCAGCCTGGTATGGTGGAGCCTCCTCCTTTAACCAGGTGGACTCTATCCATTACTGAAGCTCCCCAAAGCCCACAAGGACACCAGGAGCCTATCAATAATTCAGCTCCCTCCGATCAGGCTAATTGAATTATCTGACAAGTAAAAAGGGTTTTAAGAGCCTTTCTATTAGGCTAATATACCATAGGGAATGGGTACCGATGCTAGGCTAATAAACCATAGGGGATAGGTACCGATGCTAGGCTAATAAACCATAGGGGATGGGTACCGATGCTAGGCTAATAAACCATAGGGGATGGGTACCGATGCTAGGCTAATAAACCATAGGGGATGGGTACCGATGCTAGGCTAATAAACCATGGGGATGGGTACCGATGCTAGGCTAATAAACCATAGGGGATGGGTACCGATGCTAGGCTAATAAACCATAGGGGATGGGTACCGATGCTAGGCTAATATACCATAGGTGAATGGGTACCGATGCTAGGCTAATAAACCATAGGGGATCGGTACCGATGCTAAGCTAATATACCATAGGGAATGGGTACCGATGCTAGGCTAATAAACCATAGGGGATGGGTACCGATGCTAGGCTAATATACCATAGGGAATGGGTACCGATGCTAGGCTAATATACCATAGGGGATGGGTACCGATGCTAGGCTAATAAACCATAGGGGATGGGTACCGATGCTAGGCTAATATACCATAGGGGATGGGTACCGATGCTAGGCTTATAAACCATAGGGGATGGGTGCCGATGCTAGGCTAATATACCATAGGGGATGGGTACCGATGCTAGGCTAATATACCATAGGGAATGGGTACCGATGCTAGGCTAATATACCATAGGGGATTGGTACCGATGCTAGGCTAATAAACCATAGGGGATGGGTACCGATGCTAGGCTAATATACCATAGGGAATGGGTACCGATGCTAGGCTAATATACCATAGGGGATGGGTACCGATGCTAGGCTAATAAACCATAGGGGATGGGTACCGATGCTAGGCTAATATACCATAGGGGATGGGTACCGATGCTATACTAATCGCCAGGGGCCAGGATCCATTGACAGACAATGAGTGTTTAAAAACAAACGAATTACAGAGCAGACATATTGGACTGTGTCCATTACGACCCTCCCCCTCGCCGTCGAGGCTTACCGTGACCGTGTCCCAAATGGCACCTTATTCCCTATATAGTGCACTACTTTTAACCAGGGCTCATAGGGATCTAGGGTGCCATTTGTAACACATCCCTTGTTGTCTTCAAGTTGGCTTTGATTGGCAGCTACACGTCTGCCTTGAATGGTTCAATCTGTCATTGCTCCCTGTGTTGAACTAGCAAGCTGATTTATCTGTGTTAGTTTCACACAGCGGCATCACATTTAGTCGATTGTAAAAAATATATAAAACTGTGTCATATGGTATTTCCCAACAGTCTTGAACTGCCATTGAGTTGTGTTGTCCTCATTTCTTTCATACTTATATCTTCTTTTCATCTCTCTGATTCATGCTGTTCTTCCTCCTTTCCTCCCCTTCCAATCCCAGCCGTCAGCACACAATAAATACTCTATTCAAATCCAAACGCTGCCTGTGTGGAATCTCTTTCATGTACTGTATACAGTTATACAGTATAACCACAAAGCGAATCTGACATATTGGAACATTTGGAGCTGTAGTAATACTAGTGTAGATATGAGCCCACGCAGCTGGGCTCGATGACAACGCCGACGAGAGAGTCTAAAGCCTATTCAGATTCCTGGATTGTGCTAATGGGACTTCTGGGAGTCATAAAGCCTTGCCGACTGCCCCAAATGTGTCTGAATGTCTCACTGTTTGAATCATGTTTTTACTCCTTCTAGTCCGAAACGTTGAGCTATGAATGTAGGCTATATGGTTCGCATTTGTATAAGAATGATAGCAGCATAGCCTTGCTCTTATACACGCTGTCGTATTGAGATAATGTCTGAGAGTTTTGAACGTCTCAATGTGTGAATCATGTTTTCTACTCCTTCTAGCCCGAAGTTTGAGCTACGGGGGGAGGCCATGGTTTGAAGTTGGAGCAGAGTTTGCAAAGTGATGCATCTATAGTACACTCACTGTGGTATTGTCTGGAGACAATGTCAGAGATTTTTTCCCGGAGCAGTCCATTTGAAGTGAATCTAGAGGGGCCATCCCCCCACTCCCCGTCAACTGTCATCACTTCCTTTGACCCGGATCAAAGCACTCACCTCAAACCTTCTTAAACACAGGCTGTTGCTGCTGGTCCAGCCCCCATCTGAGGCTGGGAAACCTGACCTGTCTTATTGATTGGACTTTCACTCTAGAGTCATTAGCTCCACTACACTTGGTGTCTTGCCTAAGAGATCTGGTGGTGGATTACTAGACAATGTTGAAAGGAGAGACTGACTTCATCTCCAGAGGAGAGAGGAGCGAGAGGAGACAATGTGTGCCATCTGAGAAAACATGGATTTTCTCTAAAAATACTTATTGAATTACCACTTGGCCTGTGAAGGCATTGACATGACTCGCATGAAGTGCTGACTTTCTGCATGGACAGTTGTTTTCTTTCTTATTATTGACCTTTTTCCAAAATATTTCGGTCATTGATAAAAGAATCAGAATAAAGATTGATACAAAAGTACATATATAAGAATATATATATATATATATATATATATATATATATATATATATACAGTTCACATACACTTAGGTTGGAGTCATTAAAACTCGTTTTTCAACCACTCCACAAATGTATTGTTATCAAACTATAGTTTTGGCAAGTCGGTTAGGACATCTACTTTGTGCATGACACAAGTCATTTTTTAAACAATTGTTAACAGACATATTATTTCATTTATAATTCACTGTATCACAATACCAGTGGGTCAGAAGTTTACATACACTTATGTTGACTGAAAACAGCTTGGAAAATTCCAGAAAATGATGTCATGGCTAATTGATATCATTTGAGTAAATTGGAGGTGTACCTGTGGATGTGTTTCAAACTCAGTGCCTCTATGCTTGACAACATGGGAAAATCAAAATAAATCAGCCAAGACTCAGAAAAAAAGTGTCCTCCACAAGTATGGTCCATCCTTGGGAACAATTTCCAAATGGTACCACATTCATCTGTACAAACAATAGTACGCAAGTATAAACACCATGGGACCACACAGCCGTCATACCGCTCAGGAAGGAGACGCGTTCTGTCTCCTACAGATTAACGTACTTTGGTGCAAAAAGTGCAAATCAATCCCAGAACAGCAAAGGACATTGTGAAGATGCTGGAGGAAACAGGTACAAAGTATCTGTATCCACAGTAAAACGAGTCCTATATCGACATAACCTGAAAGGCCGCTCAGCAAGGAAGAAGCCACTGCTCCAAAACTGCCATAAAAAAGCCAGACTACGGTTTGCAACGGTTTGCAACTTTTTGGAGAAATGTCCTCTGGTCTGATGAAACAAAAATAGAACTGTTTGGCCATAATGACCATCGTTATGTTTGGAGGAAAAAGGGGGAGGCTTGCAAGCCGAAGAACACCATCCCAACCGTGAAGCACGTGGTGGCAACATCATGTTGTGGGGGTGCTTTTCTGCAGGAGAGACTGGTGCACTTCACAAAATAGATGTCTTCACGAGGGAGGACAATTATGTGGATATATTGAAGCAACATCTCAAGACATCAGTTGAAGCTTGGTCACAAATGGGTCTTCCAAATGGACAATGATCCCAAGCATACTTCCAATGTTGTTGCAAAATGGCTTAAGGACAACAAAGTCAAGGTAATGGAATGGCCATCACAATGCCCTGACCTCAATCCTATAGAAAATCTGTGGGCAGAACTGAAAAAGCGTGTGCGAGCAAGGAGGCCTACAAACCTGACTCAGTTACACCAGCTCTGTCAGGAGGAATGAGCCAAAATTCACCAAACTTATTGTGGGAGCTTGTGGAAGGCTACCCGAAATGTTTGACCCAAATTAAACAATTTAAAGGCAATGCTACCAAATACCAATTGAGTGTATGTAAGCTTCTGACCCACTGGGAATGTGATGAAAGAAATAAAGCTGAAAGAAATAATTCTCTCTACTATTATTCTGACATTTCACATTCTTAAAATAAAGTGGTGATCGTAACCGACCTAAAACAGGCATTTTTTCCCGGATTAAATGTCAGAAATTGTGAAAAACTGATTTTAGATGTATTTGGCTAAGGTGTATGCAAACCAACGACTTCAACTCTGTGTATATATATATATATATATATATATATATATATATATATATATATATATATATATATATATATATATATATATATATATTTATGTATATATATTTACTATATTCTACATTGTAGAATAATAGTGAAGACATCACAACTATGAAATAACGCAAATGGAATCATGTATTAACCAACAAAGTGCTAAATAAATCAAAATATATTGTATATTTGAGACTCTTCAAAGTAGCCACCCTTTGCCTTGATGACAGCTTTGCACATTCTTGGTATTTTCTCAACCAGCTACATGAGGTAGTCACCTGGAATGCATTTCAATTAACAGGTGTGCATTGTTAATAGTTTGTTTGTTGAATTTCTTTCCTTCTTAATGCATTTCAGCCAATCAGTTGTGTTGTGACAAAGTAACGTTTCTGTACAGAAGATAGCCCTACTTGGTAAAATACCAAGTCTTATATCATGGCAAGAATAGCTCAAATAAGCAAAGAGAAAGGGCAGTCCATCCTTACTTTAAGACATGAAGGTCAGTCAAGTGCAGTCGCAAAAATCATCAAGCGCTATGATGAAACTGGCTCTCATGAGGACCGCCAAAAGTAAGGACAACCCAGAGTTACCTCTGCTGCAGAGGATAAGTTCATTAGAGTTACCAGCCTCAGAAATCGTCAATTAACTGGACCTTATATTGCAGCCCAAGTAAATGTTTCATGGAGTTCAAGTAACAGACACATCTCAACATCAACTGTTCAGAGGAGATTGTGTGAATCAGGTCTTCATGGTCAAGAAACCCGAGCAATGGACATTAGACTGGTGGAAATCTGTCCTTATGTCTGTTGATTCCAAATTTGAGATTTTGGTTCCAACCGCCCTGTCTGTGTGAGATGCAGAGTAGATGAATTGATGATTGCTGCATGTGTGGTTCCCACCTTGAAGCATGGATGAGGAGGTGTGATGGTGTGTGGGTGCTTTGCTGGTGACATTGTAAGCGATTTATTTTGAAAACAAGGCACATTTGGAATGTTCCTCTGTCCAGTGTCTGTGTTCTTTTTCCCATCTTTTCTATTTATTGACCAGTCTGAGACATGGCTTTTTTCTTTGCAACTCTGCCTAGAAGGCCATCATCCCAGAGTCGCCTCTTCACTGTTGATGTTGAGACTGGTGTTTTGCCGGTACTATTTAATGAAGCTGCCAGTTGAGGACTTGTAAGTTGTCTGTTTCTCAAACTAGACACTCTAATGTACTTGTCCTCTTGCTCAGTTGTGCACCGGGGCCTCCAACTCCTCTTTCTATTCTGGTTAGATCCAGTTTGCGCTGTTCTGTGAAGGGAGTTGTACACAGCGTTGTACGAGATCTTCAGTTTCTTGTCAATTTCTCGCATGGAATAACCTTAATTTCTCAGAACAAAAATAGACTGACGAGCTTCAGAAGAAAGTTCTTTGTTTCTGGTCATTATGAGCCTGTAATCGAACCCACAAAATGCTGATGCTTCAGATACTCAACTAGTGTAAAGAAGGTCAGTTTTATTGCTTCTTTAATCAGAACAACAGTTTTTAGCTGTGCTAACATAATTGCAAAAAGGGTTTTATAAAGATCAATTAGCCTTTTAAAATTATACATTTGGATTAGCTAACACAACGTGCCATTGGAACACAGGAGTGATGGTTGCTGATAATGGGCCTCTGTACGCCTATGTAGATATTCCATTATAAATCAGCTGTTTCCAGCCACAATAATAATTTACAACATAATGTCTACACTGTATTTCTGATTATTTTTATGTTATTTTAATGAACAACTAATTTGTTTTTCTTTTGTTAACAAGGACATTTCAAAGTGACCCCAAGCTTTTGAACGGTAGTGTATATATTCCATCCCTTTGGACTGAGACTAGAAATTCTCTTTGATATTCGTTTAATGATTACGACATTATAGAGCCGGTACTCTGCTGTCTCAGCGAGATGAGATTGTGAGCCTTGTGGCGTAATCGTAAGAAGAAAAGTATCAAACCAAAGATAAGTGAAGAGAGACAGTGAGGAGGACGTTTTGCAAAGCACCTCTTAAGTTAAGAAAACTTTGGGTCTGAGGAGAAACAGCTGTGGGCAATGAACATTGGCATTGGGGATGAAAATACGGGCCGTTAATAAAAAAGAATAACCGGCAGAGCTCATAATTAAAGGCCCCTGGCGAGATAATTCAGCAAATGAAGGGCTTGCAGCATCCCAGACACCCCTGTCACCACTGCTCCCTTCTCCCCGGTGTCCACCACAGAGGGGGAGCCTGGGATATCATACCGTCCCTGCCCCGTCCTTCTATGGTGCCACACATGGACACAGGCTCTGCCCTGTTGACACTGGCTCTGTGCCAGCAGTAGCCACTGGGGCTCTGAACTATCCTGAACGCTTTAGCATCTGTACACGTGTGGGTAGAGAAAACGGATGGGTTGCTTAACCCCGATGTCAAGATGTCCAGGATACTAGGGAAAAACCCTCTGGCTCTTTCTCTCATATAGGTCTCTGTGGTGTTGAGGGCTCATTTTATCCCCCCCCCCCCCCACATATGTCAATGGAGAAATACTAGGCCAATATCCCTCTGCCAAGAAATAAGGAGGCAATAAAAAGTTGCAGATAATTTTTTTTTTGAGAAATAGTACAGGGAAAGAAAAGAACAAGAAACATCAGCCATTGTCACTAAGTGCCATTGTCACTAAGCCCTGAATAGACACTGAGATGAATTGTAAGGTATTTTTGCCTGTATTATCCATCACTCTAATTCCCCTGAGGTGTGTCTGTGGCATGAGTGGCATGAAGCCAAGCTCACTGTATCCTGTCATTTATAGTGTCAAAGGGAACAGAAATAAAGAGTGGGGAGGCTAACATAAATCACCATCATCACAATAACCAACCTATAATAAAACACCAGCTCAACTTTTCACGTGCAAAGAGAGAGAGAGGGAGAGAGGAAAAAAGGGGGTTAAAATGGAGAGGCGACAGAAAAGGGAGAAGTGTGAGAACAGAGGAGAAGAGCACAGATATGACCAGTAAACCTATCCCGGTAGAATAAGTCATGCCATCGATGGCCTGGAAAATGGCCCTTATTACCCCCGCTTCAAATAATGTCACAGTCTAGTAGAGCTGTGTGTACCTACTTACATTACTAGGGTTACAAAGCTATAAAATGTGTAACTGTATTAGCCACGTTTTTCCAGGGTAAAACATCATGACAAGGGAGCAGTGTATCCTGGGTAGGACATCATGACAAGGGACCAGTGTATCCTGGGTAGAACATCATGACAAGGGAGCAGTGTATCCTGGGTAGGACATCATGACAATGGAGTAGTGTATGCTGGGTAGAACATCATGACAAGGGAGCAGTGTATCCTGGGTAGAACATCATGACAAGGGAGCAGTGCATCCTGGGTAGGACACCATGACAAGGGAGCAGTGTATCCTGGGTAGAACATCAAAACAAGGGAGCAGTGTATCCTGGGTAGGACATCATGACAAGGGAGCAGTGTATCCTGGGTAGAACATCATGACAAGGGAGTAGTGTATGCTGGGTAGAACATCATGACAAGGGAGCAGTGTATCCTGGGTAGAACATCATGGCAAGGGAGCAGTGTATCCTGGGTAGGACATCATGACAAGGGAGTAGTGTATGCTGGGTAGAACATCATGACAAGGGAGCAGTGTATCCTGGGTAGGACACCATGACAAGGGAGCATTGTATCCTGGGTAGAACATCATGACAAGGGAGCAGTGTATCCTGGGTAGAGCATCATGACAAGGGAGTAGTGTATCCTGGGTAGAACATCAAGACAAGGGAGTAGTGTATGCTGGGTAGAACATCATGACAAGGGAGCAGTGTATCCTGGGTAGGACACCATGACAAGGGAGCAGTGTATCCTGGGTAGAACATCATGACAAGGGAGCAGTGTATCCTGGGTAGGCCACCATGACAAGGGAGCAGTGTATCCTGGGTAGAACATCATGACAAGGGAGCAGTGTATCCTGGGTAGAACATCAAGACAAGGGAGCAGTGTATCCTGTTTAGGACATCATGACAAGGGAGCAGTGTATCCTGGGTAGAACGTCATGACAAGGGTAGTATCCTGGGTAGAACATCATGACAAGGGAGCAGTGTATCCTGGGTAGAACGTCATGAAAAGGGAGTAGTGTATCCTGGGTAGAACATCATGACAAGGGAGCAGTGTATCCTGGATAGAACATCATGACAAGGGAGCAGTGTATCCTGGGTAGAACATCATGACAAGGGAGCAGTGTATCCTGGATAGAACATCATGACAAGGGAGTAGTGTATGCTGGGTAGAACATTATGACAAGGGAGCAGTGTATCCTGGGTAGAACATCATGACAAGGGAGCAGTGTATCCTGGATAGAACATCATGACAAGGGAGCAGTGTATCCTGGATAGAACATCATGACAAGGGAGTAGTGTATGCTGGGTAGAACATCATGACAAGGGAGTAGTGTATGCTGGGTAGAACATCATGACAAGGGAGTAGTGTATGTGTTTTGTGATCCACTACAAACAGAGACTACTCCGCCTTCGAGACGCAATTGATATAGCAACATTGGAGTAGAATGGTTTCCTCAGCTGGCCCTGAGGGGGACCGTTCTTGTTGTGGAAGGAGTCGGTTGGGGAGGAAGTCAAGGCTAAAATCTCACTGGGTTTCCATTTAGCCCATAGCTTAACCACGATCCTCAACGATCCTTTAAAGTTTAAGTAGACTGATTTGTAAACACTTCAGGGAGAAGATGATGTATACTCCTGTCCATCTGCAGGGTGACTGCCAGGGGTGGTGGTCACTTACACACTACTAATGAGCCCAAGAGCACATCTCACAACCACTGCTGCTGTATTTGAAAGTTGTTGGGGCACTTGATATATTCAAAGCTGTCTACTTAGCTTTCCCTATATCATGAAGAACAGCTAACAGCTGGTGAAAGGAGTAAAACTATTTACGGTGAGAATGTTTTTGTATTGTATTCCTAATCAATGTAGGAATTAAAGTATACTATGTTAAGTTAGATTTATTTTAGATTTATTTTACTAATATAATATTTAATGTTAATTGTTCTGTAATTTTGGGCCTCACACAGTTATTCCAGGCATGAAAACATAACTTTTACCCGTATGTCTCCCATCTGATATTCCAGGCATGCTCTGTAATGTCAGTGTTTACCGAGCTTTCGCCCGGAAAACCCCAAAACCCCGTCCTCACATTCATGTGTTGTTCATTACCCCCAATTCCTTCCTTAGACTCCAGACCAAGGACTTCTACCACTACCCCTTCTCCTTTCATATGGTTTGGAACCCTCGCTGAAAATACCCCCTCTCCCCCTCACCCTCCCAACCCCCCCACACCCGTCCACTGGGCCTTCCCCAGGAGGAAGTCTGATTGACAGGGCTGGGTCCTCCAGGGGGATTATGGGGGACGAGGGGAGGATTAGGCGCACTGAGCTTCATTAACCTGAATGTTTACACAACCTGATCTCTCAGCTGATCTCTCGCAATGGGACCCCCCCCTTCCCCCCTCCCTCGCCAACATCACCTCCATCACCACCACCTTCAGTCCTTTGTCTCAGTGTTGGGCTTTTGGCCACAGACAGACTGGATAACAACATTGAGCAGTGGTGGAATGATTGGGTGTGCTAGTTGTTAAACAGAATGATGGACTTCAGATTGACATTATGAAGAACTGTCAGTGAATACACCCTAGAATTTGGAAATGGAACTTTGTGAAATACCTCATAATGTTGTATTTGTATGTTATATTTCTATAGTTAGAGATCTAGTTTGAGATATAGTTAGAGATATAGTTAGAGATATATCTAGAGATATAGTTAGAGATATACACTGCTCAAAAAAATAAAGGGAACACTAAAATAACACATCCTAGATCTGAATGAATGAAACATTCTTATTAAATACTTTTTTCTTTACATAGTTGAATGTGCTGACAACAAAATCACACACAAATTATCAATGGAAATCAAATTTATCAACCCATGGAGGTCTGGATTTGGAGTCACACTCAAAATTAAATTGGAAAACCACACTATACAGGCTGATCCAACTTTGATGTAATGTCCTTAAAACAACTCAAAATGAGGCTCAGTAGTGTGTGTGGCCTCCACATGCCTGTATGACCTCCCTACAACGCCTGGGCATGCTCCTGATGAGGTGGCGGATGATCTCCTGAGGGATCTCCTCCCAGACCTGGACTAAAGCATCCGCCAACTCCTGGACAGTCTGTGGTGTAACGTGGCGTTGGTGGATGGAGCGAGACATGATGTTCCAGATGTGCTCAATTGGATTCAGGTCTGGGGAACGGGCGGGAAAAGTCCATAACATCAATGCCTTCCTCTTGCAGGAACTGCTGACACACTCCAGCCACATGAGGTCTAGCATTGTCTTGCATTAGGAGGAACCCAGGGCCAACCGCACCAGCATATGGTCTCACAAGGGGTCTGAGGATCTCATCTCGGTACCTAATGGCAGTCAGGCTACCTCTGGCGAGCACATGGAGGGCTGTGCGGCCCCCCAAAGAAATGCCACCCCACACCATGACTGACCCACCGCCAAACCGGTCATGCTGGAGGATGTTGCAGGCGCAGAACGTTCTCCACGGCGTCTCCAGACTGTCATGTCTGTCACATGTGCTCAGTGTGAACCTGCTTTCATCTGTGAAGAGCACAGGGCGCCAGTGGCAAATTTGCAAACCTTGGGGTTCTCTGGCAAATGCCAAACGTCCTGCACGGTGTTGGGCTGTAAGCACAACCCCCACCTGTGGACGTCGGGCCCTCATACCACCCTCATGGAGTCTGTTTCTAACCATTTGAGCAGACACATGCACATTTGTGGCCTGTTGGAGGTCATTTTGCAGGGCTCTGGCAGTGCTCCTCCTGCTCCTCCTTGCACAAAGGCGGAGGTAGCGGTCCTGCTGCTGGGTTGTTGCCCTCCTACGGCCTCCTCCATGTCTCCTGATGTACTGGCCTGTCTCCTGGTAGCGCCTCCATGCTCTGGACACTACGCTGACAGACACAGCAAACCTTCTTTCCACAGCTTGCATTGATGTGCCATCCTGGATGAGCTGCACTACCTGAGCCACTTATGTGTGTTATAGACTCCGTCTCATGCTACCACTAGAGTGAAAGCACCGCCAGCATTCAAAAGTGACCAAAACATCAGCCAGGAAGCATAGGAACTGGAAGTGGTCTGTGGTCCCCACCTGCAGAACCACTCCTTTATTGGGGGTGTCTTGCTAATTGCCTATAATTTCCACCTGTTGTCTATTCCATTTCCACAACAGCATGTGAAATGTATTGTCAATCAGTGTTGCTTCCTAAGTGGACAGTTTGATTTCACAGAAGTGTGATTGCCTTTGAGTTACATTGTGTTGTTTAAGTGTTCCCTTTATTTTTTTGAGCAGTGTAGTTAGATATATAGTTAGAGATATAGCTAGAGATATAGCTAAAGATATAGCTTGAGATATAGTTATAGATATAGCTATAGATATAGTTAGATATATAGTTAGAGATATATCTAGATATATAGTTAGAGATATAGCTAGAGATATAGTTAGAGATATAGTTGGAGATATATCTAGAGATATAGCTAGAGATACAGCTAGAGAGATAGTTAGAGATTTAGTTAGATATACAGCTAGAGATATGGGGTGGCAGGGTAGCCTAGTGGTTAGAGCCGAAAGGTTGCATGTTCAAATCCCCGAGCTGACAAGGTACAAATCTGTTGTTCTGCCCCTGAACAGGCAGTTAACCCACTGTTCCTAGGCCGTCATTGAAAATAAGAATTTGTTCTTAACTGACTTGCCTAGTTAAATAAAGGTAAAATTAAATATAGCTAGATATATAGTTAGAGATATATTTTTCTACAGGGGTGCAACTTTGGTTTTAAAAGTTGGGGGGACATATATATATAAATTTTTTTAATCTGGTTGGATAAACACACCAAACAGCCTACATGACCGCTCGGAGATGCCTCGTTTTGTAGGACACTATTGCCTCATTCTGTATCACATTCCAATGATAAAACCGGGGGGGGGGGTGACAAAAATGCAATTCCAGAATGTGGGAGGGACATGAACCCAGAGAAAGTTGCACCCCTGCTTTTCTCAAAGAGAGAGAGAGAGAGAGAGAGAGAGAGAGAGAGAGAGAGAGAGAGAGAGAGAGAGAGAGAGAGAGAGAGAGAGAGAGAGAGAGAGCATTGTTTTGGTCCAATGGACAGGATGTGCTTCAGAGTTCAACTCAACTATAGACCTTCTGTGAACAGTTGGAAAAGGTTTAGGCTGTACCATTGTAGCAGGCATTGCCGAGGCAGCCTCTATTATGCCTGAATGAGGACAAAGGGGAAAGGAATCAGTAGATTACTGCCCATCAAGTGGTAGACTTCAAACGGACTGACTCAAGCTTATTCGTTGCTACTCTCCAAGGACCCATTCAGCAGGCCCGAGTTGTGCCTGAGCTCTTAAGACAACACTGGGAGCTATTTGCCTTGAGATTAAAGACCTCTTCGTAGATAGCTAGGTGAGGACTGGCTCTCCCTAAAGAACTGTTAGCACAGAAGGACTGCCCACATTGTTAAGTTACTCTAGAGTCTGTGTTTTTTCTCGGCACTGAGGTGGAAAAGTACATTTGTGTTCCCCCTGGCTCCAGCAACACGTTGAATGGTGTGTGTCGCCAGCCACAGGAAAGCACTGCTCTAAGATGGGGCTATGGTAAACATAGAAACACAACTCAGTCCACACCAGAATGGCACAAACTCAATGAGGACTATCACATTTGGAGGCACTTATTTTGTCAAACGGTGTATTTTTGTATTTCTTAAGTGAGTCGCCCATGTGGGCCTGATGTTTCTGATGCTTGTGAACGTTCGTGAGAGGTCGGTCAGAGGTGAGTGCCTTCTCGACAAGAAGCTAATTCTCAGAGAGCACACACAAGAAAGAGAGCGCATGCGGCCAAATTATGACCGCCAGGACCAGTCCAGTCCACCTGGAATCTCAGACAGGAAAACAGAGGAAAAGAGAGGAGGAAAGGAAAGGGGAACGGTTGAGGAAAGAGAGGAGGACATCTGGAGTTGATTTGGAGGGGCTCTGTGGACACGCTAGGCAGTGCTTGTTTTGACTGGGATTCCTGGGGAAGTTGCCGTTTTGTGTTTTTGAATATTAAGTGGGTTGTTAATTAAACACAGACACAATGAGTAGAGGAGACGTGGGGGTCAAGGGTCAAGGGGGAGAGGGTGAAGGAAACAATACATGAAAATGGTAATTTCTGCTCTCAGAACCCAACCTGTTTACATTCGGTCTGGGGCTGCAAGCTCGTTAAAGTTGAGTGAATTTGTCTGCCAGTTTGTGATCCAGTTCTGATCCAAACATCTGATTAGAGGAGAGCATTTCGAAGGTGTGCTATTGCTGTGCAAACCTATAATGTGAAAAGTTGACAAAACTTTTGTCACTATATCCTTCCCAGTCATTTACTGCTGAACCGGTCCCTTCTTCTCTCTGAAACTACCAAACCAAACAGAAAAATAGGAGACAGTGAGGTACAGTGCTGCAGGAGAAAGGGACTCTCTTCTGCCATATTGCATGTCCTGACAGGGCAGCCCCATTTCAAAACACTTCAGTGGGGAAACCGTAACTCGATAGAGTCAGACCTCATTCCTGTCACTCCTCCAGGATAGGGATTGAGTGAAAACGACCTCATGGCAGACTTTACGCCCACCACCACTGAATATGAATTCACCATCAACCATCCGGAGTTGCCAAGCAAAACTCAGCACAGTGCAAATCATAGCAGAGAAGAGATATTGAGGCCTACTTGAGGCCTACCCCTTGTTGGCAAACACACATTAACCCACAAGAGTAAATCATCCAACCATCAAAAAAATATACAACTTCATACACACACCTCAATATTGTTATTATCCTGCTATGTTTTGCCAATTTTCTCACACAATGTCCATGTCGTTAGAGGGAAACAGCAAATATTCCAGGAGATTCCAAGAGGTTCCAGGAGGTTCCAGGAGATGAGAGATAAGAGCATGGGAGTTCGGAGGGAAATGTGGCTGCTGAGGTGAAACTCTAGATTTGGAGCAGGGCTTCAGAGGCTCTGATGATAATTCGTAGTGATATGAGTTTGGTTGCGGCAGCTCCAACAGCAGTCTAGGTCCCCAGTAAGCATGGAAGCTGAATGGAATGCATTGGGATTGGGTAAGGGAGGTGAATATTGCACTATGATGATGACCATATTCATCATCATCATCATCATCATCATCATCACCATCATCATCATCATCATCACCATCATCATCATCATCATCACCATCATCATCATCATCATCATCATCATCATCACCACCACTTTCATCATCATCATCATCATCATCATCACCACCACCGCCTTCATCATCACCATCCTCATCACCATCAACATCATCATCATCATCATCATCATCACCACCATCATCATCATCATCACCACCATCATCATCACCACCATCCTCATCATCACCACCATCACCATCACCATCACCATCATCACCATTACCATCAACATCACCATCATCACCATCATCACCATCATCATCATCATCATCATCATCATCATCATCATCATCACCATCACCATCACCATCATCACCATCACCATCATCACCATCATCATCACCATCAACATCATCATCACCATCACCATCACCATCACCATCACCATCATCACCATCAACATCACCATCATCACCATCATCACCATCATCACCATCATCACCACCATCACCATCATCATCACCATCATCACCGTCATCATCATAATCATTATCACCATCATCATCACCGTCATCATCACCATCACCGTCATCATCACCATCACCATCATCACCACCATCATCATCATCATCACCATCACCGTCATTCATCATAATCATCATCATGATCACCGTCATTCATCATAATCATCATCACCATCGTCATCATCACCATCACCATCACCATCATCAACCCCACCATCATCATCAAATCATCATCATCAAATCATCATCACCATCATCATCATCACCATCACCATCATCATCATCACCCCCATCATCATCATCATCATCACCATCATCATCATCACCCCCACCATCATCATCAAATCATCATCACCATCATCACCATCACCAACATCATTATCAAATCATCATCATAATCATCATCAACATCACCATCAACATCACCATCATCATCAACACCAACATCATTATCAAATCAAATTGTATTAGTCACATGCGTCGAATACAACAGGTCACAGGCTTACTTACGAGCCCCTAACCAACAATGCACTTTAAAATGATGATCATTTTCACTGTCCTTTTTGCCAGTCCATACACAATTTTTAGAAAGGTACATGTCTCTAGGTTGCATAACTTGGGTATGCTTTATTTAACAGTCAACTAACTTCTTACCTTTTTTTTAGATATTACATTGAAAAATTATAATTTCAGAATAGTGATTTAAAGGTGCACTATGCAGAAATTGCTCCGCCATTTTCTGGTTTACCTGATGTCAGTTTATGTGACAACACAAGTGAAGAGGGTCATTGTACTACTCAAACCGCTGTGAAATAACTTTTCAATAACCAAAATGTTGGTATATTCAGCATAGAAATAGCATACATAGAACATATCTACCGCTTCTTAGACTTGCTTTCAATGAGAATGACAGATCTACAACTCACATTTCTATGTGCATTTGGTCTTGTAGTCCAAGAAGTTACATATTGAAGCTTTGCTAATTCAATTGTGAATTTGAGGGTCGCAGCCGGCCGCGACAGGGAGGTCCGTGGGGCGACGCACAATTGGCCTAGCGTCGTCCGGGTTAGGGAGGGCTTGGCCGGTAGGGATATCCTCGTTGGGTTGTGTTGGGTTGTGTTTTGGAGGATGCATGGCTTTCCACCCGTGTGCCTTTCCAAATCATGTCCAATCAATTGAATGTACCACAGGGGGACTCCAATCAAGTTCAGTTTTTTATTCTAAATAAATGTGCAACAATTCTTTAAAAGCTGTTTTTGCTTTGTCATTAAGGGTACTGTGTGTAGAAGATAGATAAAACAAATACATTTACTCATCCATTTTAGAATAAGGAATTAACTTAACAACATTTGGAAAAAGGGAAGAATACTTTCTGAATGCACTATATATAAATGTTATGAGAATGGGCAAGAAGACGTGAAGTGTCATTTAAGAGAGTTTTAGCGGCAGGAAGCGTTTAGACCATTTGGCCAGTAACCAGAAGGTTGCTGGTTCGAATATCCGAGCCGAGAAGGTGAAATTTGCCCTTGAGCAAATCAAATGTAATGTAATAATGTTACTTGTCAGATGCTTCGTAAACAACAGGTGTAGATTAACAGAGAAATGGTTACTTACAGGCCCTTTCCAACAATGCAGAGTTAAGATAAAGATTAGAAAATGTTATAGAAAATAGAAATAGGTGCATGAGAAATAAATACACAGTGAATATGTCAGATTCGCTTTGTGGTTATCCTGTATAACTGTATACAGTACATGGAAGAGATTTATTTATTTATTGTGTGCTGACGGCTGGGATTGGAAGGGGGGGAAAGGAGGAATAACAGCATGAATCAGAGAGATGAAAAGAAGATATAAGTATGAAAGAAATGAGGAGAACACAACTCAATGGCAGTTCAAGACTGTTGGGAACTACCATATGACACAGCTATATATATATTTTACAATCGACTAAATGTGATGCAGCTGTGTGAAACTAACACAGATAAATCAGTTTGCTAGTTCAACACAGGGAGCAATGACAGATTGAACCATTCAAGGCAGACGTGTAGCTGCCAATCAAAGCCAACTAGAAGACAACAAGGGATGTGTTACAAATGGCACCCTAGATCCCTATGAGCCCTGGTTAAAAGTAGTGCACTATATAGGGAATAAGGTGCTATTTGGGACACAGTCACGGTAAGCCTCGACGGCGAGGGGGAGGGTCGTAATGGACACAGTCCAATATGTCTGCTCTGTAATTCGTTTGTTTTTAAACACTCATTGTCTGTCAATGGATCCTGGCCCCTGGCGATTAGCCTAGCATCGGTACCCATCCCCTATGGTATATTAGCCTAGCATCGGTACCCATCCCCTATGGTATATTAGCCTAGCATCGGTACCCATTCCCTATGGTATATTAGCCTAGCATCGGTACCCATCCCTATGGTTTATTAGCCTAGCATCGGTACCCATCCCCTATGGTTTATTAGCCTAGCATCGGTACCCATCCCCTATGGTTTATTAGCCTAGCATCGGTACCCATCCCCTATGGTTTATTAGCCTAGCATCGGTACCCATCCCCTATGGTATATTAGCCTAGCATCGGTACCCATCCCCTATGGTATATTAGCCTAGCATCGGTACCCATTCCCTATGGTATATTAGCCTAGCATCGGTACCCATCCCCTATGGTTTATTAGCCTAGCATCGGTACCCATCCCCTATGGTTTATTAGCCTAGCATCGGTACCCATCCCCTATGGTTTATTAGCCTAGCATCGGTACCCATCCCCTATGGTTTATTAGCCTAGCATCGGTACCCATCCCCTATGGTATATTAGCCTAGCATCGGTACCCATCCCCTATGGTTTATTAGCCTAGCATCGGTACCCATCCCCTATGGTTTATTAGCCTAGCATCGGTACCCATCCCCTATGGTATATTAACCTAATAGAAAGGCTCTTAAAACCCTTTTTACTTGTCAGATAATTCAATTAGCCTGAACGGAGGGAGCTGAATTATTGATAGGCTCCTGGTGTCCTTGTGGGCTTTGGGGAGCTTCAGTAATGGATAGAGTCCATCTGGTTAAAGGAGGAGGCTCCACCATACCAGGCTGGTCTCATAGACTAGACGTAAAATAGTTAACGAAAATCTGTGACACTGAAATTAGTATGATATGTTACGTTTGGTATGGTTACATAAAACGAAAGGTTAATTAAGGCAAAAACAAAAGGAGAGATGTTTGGTCCAGGTGGATGGGTTGCTCTATAACATGAACATGTTTGAATCTCATCACAGACAACTTTAGTATTTTAGCTAATTAGCAACTACTTAGCATGTTAGCTAACCCTTCCCCTAACCCTAACCTTAACCTTAGCCCTAAACATAATCCCTAAAGTAACATATCATAAGAATTGTAATTCGTAACAATTCATAAAAATTGTAATTTGAAACATGTCATACAAAATGGATGATGGAAGAAAAAATAAAATGACTACATACAGGGAGTGTATGTGCAATGTGCAGGGGTACGAGGTCGTTGAGGTAGCTGCAGTTGAAGTCAGAAGTTTAAATACACCTTAGCGAAATACATTTAAAAACAGTTTATCACAAATCCTGACATTTAATCAGAGTAAAAATTCTCTGTCTTAGGTCAGTTACGATCACCACTTTATTTTAGGAATGTGAAATGTCAGAATAATAATCGAGAGAATGATTTATTTCAGCTTTTTATTTCTTTCATCACATCACAGAGGGTCAAAAGTTTACATACACTCAATTAGTATTTGGTAGCATTGCCTTTAAATTGTTTAACTTGGGTCAAACGTTTCAGGTAGCCTTCCACAAGGTTCCAACAATAAGTTGGGTGAATGTTGGCCCATTCCTCCTGACAGAGCTGGTGTAACTGAGTCAGGTTTGTAGGCCTCCTTGCTCGCACACGCTTTTTCAGTTCTGCCCACACTTTTTCTATAGGATTGAGGTCAGGGCTTTGTGATGCAGCCGTCATACCACTCAGGAAGGAGATGCGTTCAAAAAGTACGATCTTTGTCCTCATGTGCAGTTGCAAACCGTAGTCTGGCTTTTTTATGGCGGTTTTTGAGCAGTGGCCTCTTCCTTGCTGAGCGGCCTTTAAGGTTACGTTGATATAGGACTCGTTTTACAGTGGATATAGATACTTTTGTACCTGTTTCCTTCAGCATCTTCACAAGGTCCTTTGCTGTTGTTCTGCGATTGATTTGCACTTTTCGCACCAAGGTACCTTAATCTCCAGGAGACAGAATGCGTCTCCTTCCTGAGCGGTATGATGGCTGCGTGGTCCCATGGTGTTTATACTTGCGTTCTATTGTTTGTACAGATGAACGTGGTACCTTCAGGCATTGTGAAATTGCTTCCAAGGATGAACCGGACTTGTGGAGATCTACAATTTTTTTCTGAGGTCTTGGCTGATTTCTTTAGATGACGTTCCCATGACGTCAAGCATAAAGGCACTGAGTTTGAAGGTAGGCCTTGAAATACACAGGTCCTCCTTCCGACTTCATGTACATATTGGTAGGGGCAAAGTGACTAGGAAACAGGATAGACAATAGACATTAACAGCAGTATATGTGCTGAGAGTGAATGTGTGTGTGTGGTGTCAGTAAAGCATGTGTGTGTGTGTGTGTGTGTGTGTGTGTGTGTGTGTGTGTGTGTGTGTGTGTGTGTGTGTGTGTGTGTGTTGCGATGTAAGTGTACGTATGTGTGCATGTGGGGGTAGAGCAAGGTACTTAACCCTAATTTGCTCCAGGGACACTGTACTACTATGGCTGACCCTGTAAAACATCACATTTCACTGCACCTATCTGGTGTTCAGTGTGTGACAATACCATTTAAAAAAAAATGTAGTATTCTAATCTGCACTGCTCTCATCTGGGGTGTTCTCTATCATGTAGTATTCTATTCTAATCTGCAGTATTCTGTATCACATAGTACTCTATACTAATCTGCACTGTTCTAATCTCAAATCAAATCAAATCAAATTTTATTTGTCACATACACATGGTTAGCAGATGTTAATGTGAGTGTAGCAAAATGCTTGTGCTTCTAGTTCTGACAATGCAGTAATAACCAACAAGCAATCTAACTAACAATTCCAAAACTACTGTCTTATACACACAAGTGTAAGGGGATAAATAATATGTACATAAAGATATATGAATGAGTAGTATTATCTATCATATAGTATTCTATTCTAATCTTCACTGTTCTAATCTATAGTATTCTGAGTCATATAGTATTCTAATATGACCTGTTCTATTCTATATTATTCTCTATTATATAGTATTCTAATATGCACTGTTCTAATCTTTAGTATTCTGTGTCATATAGTATTCTAATATGCACTGTTCTATTCTATATTATTCTCTATTATATAGTATTCTAATATGCACTGTTCTATTCTATATTATTCTCTATTATATAGTATTTTAATATGCACTGTTCTATTCTGTATTATTCTATATTATATAGTATTCTAATATGCACTGTTCTATTCTATATTATTATCTATTATATAGTATTCTAATATGCACTGTTCTATTCTATATTATTCTCTATTATATAGTATTCTAATATGCACTGTTCTATTCTGTATTATTCTATATTATATAGTATTCTAATATGCACTGTTCTATTCTATATTATTCTCTATTATATAGTATTCTAATATGCACTGTTCTATTCTATATTATTCTCTATTATATAGTATTCTAATATGCACTGTTCTATTCTATATTATTCTCTATTATATAGTATTCTAATATGCACTTTTGTATTCTATATTATTCTCTATTATATAGTATTCTAATATGCACTGTTCTATTCTATATTATTCTCTATTATATAGTATTCTAATATGCACTGTTCTAATCTGTAGTATTCTGTATCATATAGTATTCTAATATGCACTGTTCTAATCTGTAGTATTCTGTGTCATATAGTGTTCTAATATGCACTGTTCTATTCTATATTATTCTCTATTATATAGTATTCTAATATGCACTGTTCTATTCTATATTATTCTCTATTATATAGTATTCTAATATGCACTGTTCTAATCTGTAGTATTCTGTGTCATATAGTATTCTAATATGCACTGTTCTATTCTATATTATTCTCTATTATATAGTATTCTAATATGCACTGTTCTATTCTGTAGTATCCTGTGTCATATAGTATTCTAATATGCACTGTTCTAATCTATAGTATTCTGTGTCATATAGTATTCTAATATGCACTGTTCTAATCTATAGTATTCTGTGTCATATAGTATTCTAATATGCACTGTTCTAATCTGTAGTATTCTGTGTCATATAGTATTTTAATATGCACTGTTCTAATCTATATTATTCTCTATTATATAGTATTCTAATATGCACTGTTCTATTCTATATTATTCTCTATTATATAGTATTCTAATATGCACTGTTCTATTCTATATTATTCTCTATTATATAGTATTCTAATATGCACTGTTCTAATCTGTAGTATTCTGTGTCATATAGTATTCTAATATGCACTGTTCTATTCTATATTATTCTCTATTATATAGTATTCTAATATGCACTGTTCTATTCTGTAATATTCTGTGACATATAGTATTCTAATATGCACTGTTCTAATCTATAGTATTCTGTGTCATATAGTATTCTAATATGCACTGTTCTAATCTATAGTATTCTGTGTCATATAGTATTCTAATATGCACTGTTCTAATCTGTAGTATTCTGTGTCATATAGTATTCTAATATGCACTGTTCTAATCTGTAGTATTCTGTGTCATATAGTATTCTAATATGCACTGTTCTAATCTATAGTATTCTGTGTCATATAGTATTCTAATATGCACTGTTCTAATCTGTAGTATTCTGTGTCATATAGTATTCTAATATGCACTGTTCTAATCTGTAGTATTCTGTGTCATATAGTATTCTAATATGCACTGTTCTAATCTATAGTATTCTGTGTCATATTGTATTCTAATATGCACTGTTCTAATCTGTAGTATTCTGTGTCATATAGTATTCTAATATGCACTGTTCTAATCTGTAGTATTCTGTGTCATATAGTATTCTAATATGCACTGTTCTAATCTGTAGTATTCTGTGTCATATAGTATTCTAATATGCACTGTTCTAATCTATAGTATTCTGTGTCATATTGTATTCTAATATGCACTGTTCTAATCTGTAGTATTCTGTGTCATATAGTATTCTAATATGCACTGTTCTAATCTGTAGTATTCTGTGTCATATAGTATTCTAATATGCACTGTTCTAATCTATAGTATTCTGTGTCATATAGTATTCTAATATGCACTGTTCTAATCTGTAGTATTCTGTGTCATATAGTATTCTAATATGCACTGTTCTAATCTATAGTATTCTGTGTCATATAGTATTCTAATGTACCGGTGTAACATGTCCAAATATGTAGATATGGAGCATATTTGTAGACCAATAATCAAAACAACTGTTAGGGCAAGAGTTCAACCACCAAATGGCCAAAGGTCTTTAGAAAATGAAAACGTTTCAAACCCTGATGGTTATTGAGTCACTGTTTACATGCTTCAGAACACTATAATAGGTTACATTTTCATTGTCACTGTTATTCCCAGATATTTTGTTCATCTCCAAAATAAAACTAAGCCCAGACAAAGCCCTTAATGCCGTTGCTTTAGCCAAGTATGATTGTTTGTTTATCTGGCAAACACTGTTATTTTCCGGACTAGGACGGTGTCCAAAATGGCACACTATTCCCAGTATAGTGCACTACTTTTCATCAGGGCTCTGGTCAAATGTATTTCCCCCTATGTAGGAAATAGGATGCCATTTGGGATTCAACTAGCTCTGTACAGACTAGATCTAATGTACTCTGAATGTGCTCTCGTGGGAGTAGCAGAGAATTTGACCTCACTAATATCTTCATGTTGTAGCCAGAGGAATGGGAGGTCCTAGAAATTCAATTTACTTGATTTTTTATATCAGCAAGCCCAATGTTCTGCAATTGGGTCAACGTCCTGTGCAGTAATTCAGTTTAGATTCCAACCAGATTTGCAGCATTACATCACTACTCCACAACATGATTTGCTGACAGAGTAAGATAGGCTTGTCAAAGTAATAATGTAAAGTATATACAGTGCCTTCAGAAAGTGTTCAAACCCCTTGACTTTTTCCACATTTTGTTACGTTACAGCCTTATTCTAAAATGTATTCATTTGTTTTTTCCCCCCTCATCAATTGTAATGGCTGTCGTGGGAAGAAGGTGAGGACCAAAGCGCAGGGTGGTAAGTGTTCATCTTATTTAATGAAAACTGAACACTGAATAACAAAACAACAAAGAAACAACCGGAACAGTTATGTCTTGTATAGACACACAAAGATTGAAAACAACCACCCACAAAACACAATCGAAAACAGGCTACCTAAATATGGTTCTCAATCAGGGACGATTGACAGCTGCCACTAATTGAGAACCAAACCAGGCCAAACACAGAAATAGAAAATCATAGAAAAACTAACATAGACAACCCACCCAACTCATGCCCTGACCATACTAAAACAAAATACAAAACAAAGGAACTAAGGTCAGTTCCCAACAGTCTTGAACTGCCATTGAGTTGTATCAATCTACACACAATACCCCATAATGACAAATCAAAAACAGGTTTTTAGACATTTTTGTTAATTTATTACAAATAAAAAACGGAAATATTAAATTTACACAGGTATTCAGACCCTTTACTCAGAACCTTGGTGAAGCACCTTTGGCAGCGATTACTGCAACAAGTCTTCTTGGGTATGAAGCGACAAGCTTGGCACACCTGTATTTGGGGAGTTTCTCCCATTCTTCACTGCAGATCCTCTCAAGCTCTGTCAGGTTGGATGGGGAGAGTAGCTTCACAGCTATTTTCAGGTCTCTCCAGAGATGTTTGATCGGGTTCAAGTCCGGGCTCTGGCTGGGCCATTCAAGGACATTCTGAGACTTGTCCTGAAGTCACTCCTGCGTTATCTTGGCTGTGTGCTTAGGATCGTTGTCCTGTTGGAAGGTGAACCGTCGCCCCACTCTGAGGTTTTTATCAAGGATCTTTGCTCCGTTCATCTTTGCCTCAATTCTGAATGGTATCCCAGTCCCTGCCGCCGAAACACATCCCCAAAACATGATGCTGCCACCACCATGCTTCCCCATAGGGATGTTGTCAGGTTTCCTCCAGACGTGACACTTTACATTCAGGCCAAAAAGTTAAATTCATCAGAGCAGAGAGAGTCCTTTAGGTCTGAGAGTCTTTAGGTGCCTTTTGGCAAACTCCAAGCGGGCTGTCATGTGCTTTTTACTGAGGAGTAGCTTCCGTCTGGCCACTCTACCATAATTGCCTGATTTGTGGAGTGCTGCAGAGATGGTTGTCCTTTATGAATGTTCTTCCATCTCCACAGAGGAACTCTAGAGCTCTGTCAGAGTGACCATTGGGTTCTCGGTCACCTCCCTGACCAAGGCCCTTCTCCCCCGATTGCTCAGTTCGGCCGTGCGGACAGCTCTAGGAAGAGCCTTGGTGGTTCCAAACTTTTACCATTTAGAAGAGTCTTGGAGGCCAATGTTTTCTTGGAGACATTCAATGCTGCAGAGATTTTTTGGTACCCTTCCCCAGATCTGTGCCTCGACACAATCCTGTCTTGAAGCTCTACCGACAATTCATTTGACGTCATGGCTTGATTTTTGCTCTGACTTGCACTGTCAACTGTGGGACCTCATATAGCCATTTGT
Organism: Oncorhynchus masou masou; assembly: GCF_036934945.1. Lineage (NCBI taxonomy): Eukaryota > Metazoa > Chordata > Actinopteri > Salmoniformes > Salmonidae > Oncorhynchus > Oncorhynchus masou. The sequence goes on along the minus strand of NC_088217.1, from coordinate 13,949,101 downwards.
GTGCCTTTCCAAATCATGTGGACTCTATTCAAGTTGTAGAAACAGAGCTAAATTTTTTGTCTTATTACAAAGGGTCTGAATACTTAGGAAAATAAGGTATTTGTGTTTTAAAATGTTAATACATTTACAAAAATTAACTTTGTCATTATGAGGTATTGTGTTTAGATTGTTGAGGAAAATGTTTTGTTTCATTCATTTTAGAACAAGGCTGTAGCGTAACAAAATGTGAAAGAAGTCAAGGGATCCAAATACTTTCCGAAGCATGGCAACAACAAAACATCACAAACCTTTTCAATCACAAATAAGGTTTTGTCATAGCAAAAGACTGTATCAGTATGACAATGAAAACCCATGTAAAAAAAATTTTTTTTTTTTTCTCAACGTCAAAAAAGCCAACATAACTTTTTATTAAGCAGGAAAAAGTGAGACGTTTGTTTGCAACTTGAGCTCAAACAAACATCCTACTCATACAGGTATGGTGGACCTTTTGGGGCAAAATACAAAGGACTATTTCTGTGTAGTCAGACTGCTGCCTGTTTGACCTTTATTCAGTTCACTCTCCCGTATCTCAGTAATTTGGTCTTGCGGCTGTCCGTCATTATCTCATTATCCTATCAATCATCTCACCTGGGTCACCCGGGGGAAAGCACCGCCCCCGGGGCACCTTTGCCAGTAGACAAGCAGGTGAACCTCTAAATCAGCTTTAATTAGCTGATGACTAACAAGCTTGGTTGAGTTGTCTTCATGGGGTACAAATGACCGCCAGCAGAGTGCAGAGGGAAATATAGTAAATGATCCTTCATGATCGAAGGTATAGAAAAACTAGGCTGATGGGCACAACTGATGGGAGTCATATTTAATGAACTTGCAAAGAATCAAACTATTGCACTAACAATAATCATTTCAGCAACATTATAATATATATTAACATTAACATTATTAACATTTTAACATTTCAAACATTTTCCTTCTTCAAGGCAAAGTAGTCTTTCCATTGAATTCTACCGTTTCTATCATGTATACATTATGTACAATACTAGTGTCTGTCATGTATACATTATGTACAATACTAGTGTCTATCATGTATACATTATGTACAATACTAGTGTCTATCATGTATACATTATGTACAATACTAGTGTCTATCATGTATACATTAAGTACAATACTAGTGTCTATCATGTATACATTATGTACAATACTAGTGTCTATCATGTATACATTATGTACAATACTAGTGTCTATCATGTATACATTATGTACAATACTAGTGTCTATCATGTATACATTATGTACAATACTAGTGTCTATCATGTATACATTATGTACAATACTAGTGTACAATACTAGTGTCTATCATGTATACATTATGTACAATACTAGTGTCTATCATGTAAGTACAATACTAGTGTCTATCATGTATACATTATGTACAATACTATGTACAATACTAGTGTCTATCATGTATACATTATGTACAATACTAGTGTCTATCATGTATACATTATGTACAATACTAGTGTCTATCATGTATGTGCACAATACCAATGTCTCATGTATATATGATGTACAATACTAGTGTCTATCATGTATATATTATGTACAGTACTAGTGTCTATCATGTATATATTATGTACAATACTAGTGTCTATCACATGTATATCATGTACAATATATATATATATATATACATGCTAGACAATAGTATTGTACATAATATATACATGATATACAATAGTATTGTAACATTATATACTGTATACATCATAGACAATAGTAATGTACAATACTTGTGTATATCATGTGTATATTATTTACAATACTAGTGTATATCACATGTATACATTATGTACAATACTAGTGTCTATCATGTGTATGTTATGTACAATACTAGTGTCTGTCATGTATATATTATGTATAATACTAGTGTATGTCATGTATATATTATGTACAATACTAGTGTATGTCATATATATATTATGTACAATACTAGTGTATATCATGTATACATTATGTAATGAGTTGCAAAATAAATAGGAAATATAGTCGATGACAAGTTTATGAATAATTATTTTACATTCAAATAATAATTGTGTCCTAACTTTGCTTTCGTCAAAGAATCCTCCATTTAAAGCAATTACAGCCATGTAGACCTTTGTTATTCTAGTTATACATTTTTTGAGGTAATCTGAAGAGATTTCACTCCATGCATCCTGAAGCACCTCCCACATGTTGGATTGGCTTGATGGACACTTCTTACATACCATACGGTCAAGCTGCTCCCACAACAGCTCAATAGGGTTGAGATCTGGTGACTGTGCTGGACACTCCATTATAAACAGAATACCAGGTGACTGCTTCTTTCCTAAATAGTTCTTGCATAGTTTGGAGCTGTGCTTTGGGTCATTGTCCTTTTTGTATGAAGAAATTGGCTCCAAATGAGCTCCGTCCACAGGGTATGGCAAGGCGTTGCAAAATGGAGTGATAGCCCTCCTTCTTCAAGATCCCTTTTACACTGTACAAATCTCACACTATACCACCACCAACGCACCCCCAGACCATCACATTGCCTCCACCAAGCATTCCGCCAGCATCTTTTTATTTTTTCAGCGTCTCTTAAATGTTCTTCTTTGTGATCCAAACATAGATTTGTCTGTCCTTAACACTTTTTTCCAATCTTCCTCTGTCAGTGTCTGTTCTTTTTCCCATCTTAATATTTTATTTTTATTGGCCAGTCTGATATATTGCTTTTTCTTTGCGACTGCCTATAAGTCCAGCATCCCGGGTGCCTCTTCACTGTTGACGTTGAGACTGGTGTTTTGCGTGTACTATTTAATGAAGCTGCCAGTTGAGGACTTGTGAGGCATCTGTTTCTCAAACTAGACACTCTAATGTACTTGTCCTCTTGCTCAGTTGTGCACCAGGGCCTCCCACTCCTCTTTCTATTCTGGTTAGAGACAGTTTAAGCTGTTCTGTAAAGGGAGTAGTACACAGCATTTCTTGGCATTTTCTCGCATGGAATTGCCTTCATTTCTCAGAACAAGAATAGACTGACAAGTTTCAGAAGAAAGCTTTTGTGTCTGGCCAATTTGAGCCTGTAATCGAACCCACAAATGCTGATGCTACAGATACTCAACTAGTCTAAAGAAGGCCAGTTATAATTGCTTCTTTAATCAGTACAGCAGTTTTCAGCTGTGCTAACATAATTGCTAAAAGGTTTTCTAATGATCAATTAGCCTTTTAAAATGATAAACTTGGATTAGCTAACACAACGCGCCATTGGAACACAGGAGTGATGGTTGCTGATAATGGGCCTCTGCATACCTGAACGGTAGTGTATATATTATGTACAATACTAGTGTCTATCATGTATAAGTTAATAAGCACAATCTTAGTGTCTATCATGTATAAGTTAATAAGCACAATATTAGTGTCTATAATGTATAAGTTAATAAGCACAATATGTAAGTCGCTCTGGATAAGAGCGTCTGCTAAATGACTTAAATGTAATGTAATTAGTGTCTATCATGTATAAGTTAATAAGTACAATATTAGTGTCTTTCATGTATATAATATGTACAATACTAGTGTTGTCACTTATACTCCCTCTCCGGCCTTTAGGTCATCAGGCTGCTGATTATCCCACACACCTGTCACCATTGTCTTGCGCACCTGCGCCTCATGACACTCACCTGGACTCCATCACCTCCTTGATTATCTTCCCTATATCTGTCACTCCTCTTGGTTCTTTCCTCAGGTGTTATTGACTCTGTTTCATGTTGTTTGTGTTACTTGTTTAATTTATTTATTAAAACACTCACTCCCTGAACTTGCTTCCCGACTCTCAGCGCACTCGTTACAAGTGTCTATCATGTACAATACTAGTGTCTATCATCTATCTATCATGTATATATTATGTTGAATTTTTTAAATGTTTTTATTTAACTATTTAACAAACACAGGGTTGGGACTCCAATCACAGCCAGATGTGATGCAGACTGGATTCGAACCAGGGGCTGTAGTGACCCCTCTTACACTGAGATTCAGTGCCTTAGACCGCTGAGCCACTTGAGATCCCAATACTAGTGTCTATCATGTATACAGTATGTACAATACTAGTGTCAATCATGTATACAGTATGTACAATACTAGTGCCAATCATGTATAGTGTACGTTCAATACTAGTGTCTATCATGCATACAGTATGTACAATACTAGTGTCTATCATGCATACAGTATGTACAATACTAGTGTCTATCATGCATACAGTATGTACAATACTAGTGTCTATCATGCATACAGTATGTACAATACTAGTGTCTATCATGCATACAGTATGTACAATACTAGTGTCTATCATGCATACAGTATGTACAATACTAGTGTCTATCATGTATGTGAACAATGCTAGTGAGTCTCCTTCTTTGTTTCCACCACATACCGGTCTCTTTACCCTGTATGTTGTGTGTACAACAGTTACTGCTGGAGCTGTGCCTGGAGCCGGGCTGGAGCTGGACGGGCTGGAGCTGGACTGAGGATGGGGCTAGAGCTGGGCTGGAGCTGGAGCTGTGCCTGGAGCTGTGCCTGGAGCTGGGCTGGAGCTGGAAGGGCTGGAGCTGGAGCCGGGCTGCGGATGGGACTGGAGCTGGAGCCGGACGGGCTGGAGCTAGAGCTGGACTGAGGATGGGGCTGGAGCTGGGCTGGAGCTGGAGCTGGACGGGCTGGAGCTGGAGCCGGACGGGCTGGAGCTAGAGCTGGACTGAGGATGGGGCTGGAGCTGGGCTGGAGCTGGAGCTGGACGGGCTGGAGCTGGAGCCGGACGGGCTGGAGCTAGAGCTGGACTGAGGATGGGGCTGGAGCTGGGCTGGAGCTGGAGCTGGACGGGCTGGAGCTAGAGCTGGACTGAGGATGGGGCTGGAGCTGTGCCTGGAGCTGTACCTGGAGCTGTGCCTGGAGCCGGGCTGCAGATGGGGCTGGGCTGGGGATGGAGCTGGAGCCGGGCTGGAGCTGGAGCCCCTGGACTCCCAACTCAACACTGCAAATTTATTGACAGCCTTTAAAAATATTTACTGCTCCATTTCCTCTCCCCACGGGCACCCAGGCTCTAATCTCCTTCCCCGTTTATTAGATCATTTGTCAAAGCCCATAGCTTTTCTTCTCTCTTTTCTTTTTGTCATCCCCTCCTTCCCTTCGGTGAGAGTTATTGTGCAACCAACTGGCTGGGCAGGCTAGGCTGGGAGATTAACTCTTTCCCTGCCTTCCCTTTAAAAAATAAATAAAATTCAACAAAATGTACAGCTGATTAAGCTCCTCTGTATAGCCGGCCCCCGTTCCAGAAGGACTGCTGCAAAACATTTATGCAAGGCCAGACACACAGACTCTTATGAGAAACACGTGTTCCTCCACAGCCCCATACCCAACGGTCCCAGCGGAGACTACTACTGATCAGAAAGGAGAGCTGCTGCAGTTCATTGGAGAGTTGTGTGGAACTGGTAAGAACATCAGAAAGGACAAAGCGGTGGTGGGTTTCATCTGGCCGTGGAGCACGTAGTAAAATAAACAAGGCCAAGTGGATGTGACTCAGGAGACCTTGTCGCCAGGCTACCGGTGTTGACGTCGAAACTCACCAAATAATAAAATCTTCGCTGCATATTGGACAATTCAAAGTTAGCTCTGAGCTCATTCCCTGTAGCAGTCTGTGGAATCACCATTTCGCCATTTCTCGCACGTGTGTCTGAGGCTAAAAATGGAAAGTGAGGCTAATTTACTTTCCCCCAGCATGCAGCAGTGTGTTATTACCGAGGTGTACTGTGAGGAGGCGGTTGGCAACTGGGTAGCGTCGGCTCCAAAATGGCCGCCAAACTCTGTGTGCGATTCCTGCCACGCGCCCACAGAGTACACAGGCATGGCCACAGGTATGTCCCCGTCGCCCCGGGCAACCCCTGGGCCGGCCAAGCAGCTGTCAGAAACTCTCGGGCTCTCTCCTCACGCTAACAAGATGTGACCAGAGCCGAGCAGCCAGCAACTTGGGGGATTTGTTCCATTCACACACACACACACACACACACACACACACACACACACACACACACACACACACACACACACACACACACACACACACACACACACACACACACACACACACACACACACACACACACACACCATTCTGATATTTGGGCCCTTTCGGGTTTCAGCCTCAACTGCCTAGCAGAATGGGCTGTGTGGTGCACAGTCTCTTGGTTTGTGGCTGTGGAAAAGATCATGTCAAATTGGGACTTCGTTAAATAAGTGTGGGCAGGTGCAGTGAGAGTGGTTCCCTGTCCCTCTGTGTGTCACCATAGAGAGTGGTTCCCTGTCCCTCTGTCTGTCACCATAGAGAGTGGTTCCCTGTCCCTCTGTCTGTCACCATAGAGAGTGGTACCCTGGCCCTCTGTCTGTCACCATAGAGAGTGGTTCCCTGGCCCGCTGTCTGTCACCATAGAGAGTGGTTCCCTGTCCCTCTGTCTGTCACCATAGAGAGTGGTTCCCTGTCCCTCTGTCTGTCACCATAGAGAGTGGTTCCCTGGTTCCCTGGTTCCCTGTCCCTCTGTCTGTCACCATAGAGAGTGGTTCCCTGTCCCTCTGTCTGTCACCATAGAGAGTGGTTCCCTGTCTGTCTGTCACCATAGAGAGTGGTTCCTGTCTGTCACCATAGAGAGTGGTTCCCTGTCCCTCTGTCTGTCACCATAGAGAGTGGTTCCCTGTCCCTCTGTCTGTCACCCCGCTGTCTGTCACCATAGAGAGTGGTTCCCTGTCCCTCTGTCTGTCACCATAGAGAGTGGTTCACCATAGAGAGTGGTTCCCTGTCCCTCTGTCTGTCACCATAGAGAGTGGTTCCCTGGGCCCTCTGTCTGTCACCATAGAGAGTGGTTCCCTGTCCCTCTGTCTGTCACCATAGAGAGTGGTTCCCTGTCCCTCTGTCTGTCACCATAGAGAGTGGTTCCCTGGCCCTGCTGTCTGTCACCATAGAGAGTGGTTCCCTGGCCCTCTGTCTGGCCCACTGTCTGTCTAGTCACCATAGAGAGTGGTTCCCTGGCCCACTGTCTGTCACCATAGAGAGTGGTTCCCTGTCTGTCACCATAGAGAGTGGTTCCCTGTCCCTCTGTCTGTCACCATAGAGAGTGGCTGTCTGTCACCATAGAGAGTGGTTCCCTGTCCCTCTGTCTGTCACCATAGAGAGTGGTTCCCTGGCCCGCTGTCTGTCACCATAGAGAGTGGTTCCCTGTCCCTCTGTCTGTCACCATAGAGAGTGGTTCCCTGTCCCTCTGTCTGTCACCATAGAGAGTGGTTCCCTGTCCCTCTGTCTGTCACCATAGAGAGTGGTTCCCTGGCCCGCTGTCTGTCACCATAGAGAGTGGTTCCCTGGCCCACTGTCTGTCACCATAGAGAGTGGTACCCTGTCCCTCTGTCTGTCACCATAGAGAGTGGTTCCCTCCCTGTCTGCCCACTGTCTGTCACCATAGAGAGTCCCTCTGTCTGTAGTGGTTCCCTGGCCCACTGTCTGTCACCATAGAGAGTGGTACCCTGGCCCGCTGTCTGTCACCATAGAGAGTGGTACCCTGGCCCGCTGTCTGTCACCATAGAGAGTGGTTCCCTGTCCCTCTGTCTGTCACCATAGAGAGTGGTTCCCTGGCCCTCTGTCTGTCACCATAGAGAGTGGTTCCCTGTCCCTCTGTCTGTCACCATAGAGAGTGGTTCCCTGTCCCACTGTCTGTCACCATAGAGAGTGGTTCCCTGGCAAGAAAGACTAATACATCACTAAGCTCTTGACTATGTCCACTACATAGCATCGTCATTAAGATCTTGACTATGTCCACTTTTATTTTTATTTATTTATTTCACCTTTATTTAACCAGGTAGGCTAGTTGAGAACAAGTTCTCATTTGCAACTGCGACCTGGCCAAGATAAAGCATAGCAGTGTGAACAGACAACACCGAGTTACACATGGAGTAAACAATTAACAAGTCAATAACACAGTCAATAGTAAAAAGGGGAGTCTATATACATTGGGTGCAAAAGGCATGAGGAGGTAGGCGAATAATTACAATTTTGCAGATTAGCACTGGAGTGATAAATGATCAGATGGTCATGTACAGGTAGAGATACTGGTGTGCAAAAGAGCAGAAAAGTAAATAAATAAAAACAGTGTGGGGTGAGGTAGGTGAAAAAGGGTGGGCTATTTACCAATAGACTATGTACAGCTGCAGCGATCGGTTAGCTGCTCAGATAGCACACGTTTGAAGTTGGTGAGGGAGATAAAAGTCTCCAACTTCAGGGATTTTTGCAATTTGTTCCAGTCACAGGCAGCAGAGTACTGGAACGAAAGGCGGCCGAATGAGGTGTTGGCTTTAGGGATGATCAGTGAGATACACCTGCTGGAGCGCGTGCTACGGGTGGGTGTTGCCATCGTGACCAGTGAACTGAGATAAGGCGGAGCTTTACCTAGCATGGACTTGTAGATGACCTGGAGCCAGTGGGTCTGGCGACGAATATGTAGCGAGGGCCAGCCGACTAGAGCATACAAGTCGCAGTGGTGGGTGGTATAAGGTGCTTTAGTGACAAAACGGATGGCACTGTGATAAACTGCATCCAGTTTGCTGAGTAGAGTGTTGGAGGCAATTTTGTAGATGACATCGCCGAAGTCGAGGATCGGTAGGATAGTCAGTTTTACTAGGGTAAGTTTGGCGGCGTGAGTGAAGGAGGCTTTGTTGCGGAATAGAAAGCCGACTCTTGATTTGATTTTCGATTGGAGATGTTTGATATGAGTCTGGAAAGAGAGTTTACAGTCTAGCCAGACACCTAGGTACTTATAGGTGTCCACATATTCAAGGTCGGAACCATCCAGGGTGGTGATGCTCGTCATTAAGATCTTGACTATGTCCACTACATAGCACCGTCATTAAGATCTTGACTATGTCTACTACATAGCATGGTCATTAAGATCTTGACTATGTCCACTACATAGCATCGTCATTAAGATCTTGACTATGTCCACTACATAGCATGGTCATTAAGATCTTGACTATGTCCACTACATAGCATGGTCATTAAGATCTTGACTATGTCCACTACATAGCATCGTCATTAAGATCTTGACTATGTCCACTACATAGCATCATCATTAAGATCTTGACTATGTCCACTACATAGCATGGTCATTAAGCTCTTGACTATGTCCACTACATCAAATCAAAACAAATGTATTTATATAGCCCTTCTTACATCAGCTGATATCTCAAAGTGCTGTACAGTAACCCAGCCTAAAACACCAAACAGCAAGCAATGCAGGTGTAGAAGCACAGTGGCTAGGAAAAACTCCATAGAAAGGACAAAACCTAGGAAGAACCCTGGGGGTGGCCAGTCATAGCATCGCCAATAAGATCTTGACTATGTCCACTACATAGCCTTGTCATTAATTGTGAATGAGAGACGACCAGAGCTAATCAAAATTGTCTACCACATTTATTCCACTCAAAACAGATGGATTAGAAAATTGTGTCAATGTATTTGCTTTTAAATGAAATGAGGAGATGTCAACTGTGTGAATATAGCGTTCAAATACATACACACAGTAAGGAATGAGTGTGGTATATTTAAACAGTAATGCACAAGGGGGTGTGGTATATGGCCAACATACCACAGCTAAGAGGTGTTCTTAAGCACGATGCAACGTGGAGTGCCTGGATACAGCCCTTAGCCGTGGTGTATTGGCCATATACCACAAACCCCAGAGGTGCCTTATTGCTGTTATAAACTGGTTACCAATGCAATTATAGCAGTAAAAATGAATGTTTTGTCATATGCGTGGTATACAGTGTGATATACCACAGCTGTCAGCCAATCAGCATTCAGGGCTTGAACTACCCTGTTTATAACAGATGTATTTTTCATGTTGGATTGGTCAATGTTTGTCCAGTGGCATACAGTTATTTTCAAGATTATATTGATTGGCTCAGGTGTATAAACAAAGGCTTACATAACAACAGACAGGGGAAAATATTTTTAAGATCCACAAACAGTCAAAGTGATTTACTGTACACTTTTTGTGAAGGAAAGTGATTTTATGTCAAATGTTGTTTTCATCAAAGACCAATAAACATCATGTTTATTCAAATATACCAATATGGAGTTTTCCAATGGAACCTGAGAATAGGTGAGTCAGAGAAAATCATTTCTAAATAACTTAACTTTATTGAAATTAGTTTGTGTTGAGTCGAAGGGCAGGTGGTTTTCAAATTCCCAAAATACAACTTAAAATAGAGTTTATCATTTATATAATTTTTCATGGATGTTATGACATGGTAATGACAAACTGTCTATCTCATGGCATGAGATGCGGCATTAGGTGTCATGTTAAGGTTAAATGGCATACTGGAATGGGGACCGAGGTATAATGACTTGCATTCTGATTGCCTGACTGTTACAGTGATGTCTTGAGTGCAGGTCAGTAGGCCCGGCCTTAGCTTTTAAGGGGCCTTGGTGAGATCTTGAGGCGAATGAAAAAACAAATAAATCAACATTAAACATATGACGTCATTGTGTTCTGGTCAGGAGGGAGTCATAAACACGTGCCTTTTCCCTCAGCACCACATAAACTGTAGTTCATTAACTGACAGACAGACAACTCACTGATTCAGAGGTATAAAAATGACGTCAGTCTGCATAGCTATATCGAGGTGTTCGGGCCCATGTGGAAAGCTGGGTAGGATAGCTCAGTGAAGGTAGCGTGAACCTTGTGCAGGAGCTTCGCTGTTTCCTTGGTTACGATGTAAAAGGAGAGCGAACCCCCCAGGTTATCCAGGCACGCTCCTACTCTCTGTGAAACAGTGGACACAAGGGTTTTCTCTGACTTTGTTCCGTTATGAAATACATGATAGGTATTTCTATGACACATTATAACCCATGACTTATCAGTGGTTCCCAACACCTCGTTTTGACTCTCTCCTTCTCAGATTCCCTTGTGTGTGAGTCCTGTATAGCATGCCAGGCTCTTCCACTCTGCCTCCCAGTAAGAATGCCCTGAAACGTCCTCTCTGCACAGGACCTGAGGATGCCCTTCCTTTGGGTGGATCTTCAATGCTGTGTCTGTCACAGTTTGGATGTCCTCAGCAAAGAAAGTATCAGCCATGCATACTTTGTAGAAGGTAAGAGTGCATTTTATAAGTGTTTGAACAAAGTCCTGAGTTACTAACCATAGATTTTGCAGTTTACAGCTTGGGTGAGTCTTTCAGGCTGTTGCTCCATAGATCCAGACAGTTTAACTCCGATAGGGGTGAACACAGGGCCAACACCAGGTCCTCATAGCAGTCCTCAGTAAGATGACAAACCTGGAAAGAGAGGTGGAGAGAGGGTAGAAAGGGGGAGGAGAGAGCGAGACAGGCAGAGAGAGAGTGGGAATGGCAGAGAGTAACAATCAGTGACAGGGGGGACAGTGAAAGAGAATGGAGAGAGGATGGAAAATAAAGAGGGGAGAGAGAAAGTAGGTGAGGAGGGGGAGAGAGAAAGTAGGTGAGGAGGGGGAGAGAGAAAGTAGGTGAGGAGGGGGAGAGAGAAAGTAGGTGAGGAGGGGGAGAGAGAAAGTAGGTGAGGAGGGGGAGAGATAAAGTAGGTGAGGAGGGGAGAGAGAAAGTAGGTGAGGAGGGGGAGAGAGAAAGTAGGTGGGGAGGGGGGAGAGGGAAAGTAGGTGGGGAGGGGAAGAGAGAAAGTAGGTGAGGAGGGGGAGAGAGAAAGTAGGTGAGGAGGGGGAGAGAGAAAGTAGGTGGGGAGGGGGAGAGAGAAAGTAGGTGGGGAGGGAAGAGAGAATGTAGGTGGGGAGGGGAAGAGAGAAAGTAGGTGAGGAGGGGGACAGAGAAAGTAGGTGGGGAGGGGGGAGAGAAAGTAGGTGAGGAGGGAAATAGAGAAAGTAGGTGAGGAGGGGGAGAGAGAAAGTAGGTGGGGAGGGGGAGAGAGAAAGTAGGTGGGGAGGGGAAGAGAGAATGTAGGTGGGGAGGGGAAGAGACAAAGTAGGTGAGGAGGGGGACAGAGAAAGTAGGTGAGGAGGGGGAGAGAGAAAGTAGGTGGGGAGGGGGAGAGAGAAAGTAGGTGGGGACGGGAGAGAGAAAGTAGGTGGGGAGGGGAGAGAGAAAGTAGGTGAGGAGGGGGAGAGAGAAAGCGAGAGGCAGATGAGGAGAGAGATAGAGGGAGGGAGAGGGAGGTTTTTACAAGAATGTAAGAACAAGTCGTTCTACAGAAACATCTAAACACACACACACCACTCCATACAGAGCATTGCGTTATTCCCTGGGTTACCTCATAATTTGTAAAGCACAGTGTGTACCCGCCAGTGCTTTGCAAAGACACTGGACTCCCGAGTCGTCCAGTCGTTGGAGCTCAGGGCCAGCTCCCTCAGTGGTGAGTCTGTAGAGTAGAGCGTGAGAGCCGCAGCCACAGCTCCACACACCTCCTCAGAGACGCCGCAGGACGCCATGCTTTAAACAAGACAAAGGCACTTCCATTTTAGATCACTCGTTGGGTACATCATAGGCAAATGTCATTAGTGGTTTTCATCTGCATCTGATACACCATGTACACAACTGATGTACAGTTGCTCACAAACATGAGAAAGACACTTTTGAGGCAGTACAGGTGGGGGGGTGGGGGGGGGCATAACAAACCAACAATGTAGAGGTTCCTCATTGGCTCCATATCTTCCCTCTGTAAAGGCACCAAGTTCAACTACTTTACAGTATACAGTGAAATCTGCAAAATTACATACAGAGCCAATGTCAAAGGAACTCACCGGAATGTCTGCAATTTGCAATGAGGAGTCATCAACCCATTAAAAAATCTCTTCATCTCCAGAATCCCGCAGGTTGTTGTCACTGACATTCAAAGTGCTCCAGCTTTGTTTGGTTTGATCTGATCACTGAGGCCATATCTTCATAAGCCTTCTCAGTTAGACGATACATCTCCAGTCTTCAGAGATTAGAGATGAGGGAAAAGATAGAGAATTTGAGTCGACAGTGTACATCCAAACAGTGAGTATAATTCACCTTAGCACTGTATGTAAAATCTCTCTCTCTCTCTCTCTCTGCACCCTATGCAGCTCTCATTCGCTATTTATCTTATTCCCCTCTTTCGCTGTCACACTTGTTCAGGAAACTGTTGATCATGAAGGATCAACAGTGGACTCACCTTAGTGTCTGTAGTATACAACTTTTATGCACTTTTAGGCAGTACAATCATCAAACCACATTCATTCAAGTGAAATGACTCACATAACTTTCTTGTATAACTTGATGAGTGGCAAGAGCCTTGAGTGGCCCTCTAAGTGCGCGTTGTAGGCTTTCAAGTCGAAGACCTCCAAAGTACTATCTGATACAGGGCTAAGACAGGGCTAAGCATTGTGGGACCATTAGTTCCCTCTTTGAGTTCAAGGTGGTTAGAACCTCTTCCTGTCATTGTCATGCAGCTCAGCCAGACAGTGAAACAAATTGATGTATCTCTCTGGAACTATATTTGCATTGCTTTTGTGCATAACATGCCCGCATCCCTTTGGACGGGTATCTTCATCTTGTGCTTGATGTGCTTAATTGTTTCCATGATGTGGTTGTTGGTCTCCTCGATGCTGTCAAAATTCCCATCCACTGTTGTCCAGAGGCTCTTCAAGAGAGTTTGGTTGCTCTCACCTGAGATCCAAGTAGAAAGTAGACAAAAAGGTCCAAGTGTCCTTTCTCGGTCACCAAGGACTTGTCCACCGCATTTCTGAGTAAACCTGACAGTGTTGTGAACACATTGCAACTTTCAAGCTTCTCATGATTTGTTCCCTGAATCTTTCTGAACTTGAAGCTCACTTTTTCATACTCGGAAATTACATGACCTGGAAAATAGGTCTACTTTTCATCATCAAATTCCTCTTTTTCACCAATTGTCATTGGCAACCCAGGAGGTATCTGCTTCAAATATCTTAGTCGGATACTTTCTGCTGGGCTAAGAAGGCTCTGATTGATCTTGACAAATGTACTGAACACATGCAAAGCAGCAAATAGTTCCTGAATGCTGAGATGCACAAAGCAGAACACCTGCTCGTCATACAGACCTGACTCAAACTTGATGATATCGGTGCACAATTCAGAACATACTGAGGCTGTGTCCACATCAATGCCACAAGCTCTGATGTTATCTTCATAGAACAGGAGTCCACCACTCTCCAGCTGATGGAAGGCAAGCTCTCCAAGTTTAAGAAGGAGTGCTTTGTCATCTTCTGAGAGCATTTTGGGGTTTCTCTGATCTCTACCATGGTACTTCTCATTCTTTACACTGGTAAGAATGAGAAGGAAGTGGATGTACATTTCGGTCAGAGTCTTGGGGATATCTGTCTCTGTTCCATTGTTTGACATAATTTCTTTAAGGACAATGGCTGAGATCCAACAGAAGATGGGTATGTGTCACATGATGTGCAGACTTCGAGATGACTTGATATGGGTGATGATCTTGGTTGCCAGCTTTTGGTCACGGACGGATTTTATGAAGTACGGCCTTATCTCTGTGAACCGATCAATATGCTTGTGTGGGATCTTAATGGCTGCAGCCGGCCATGAGGTGATCCAGATGTGTGCATCATGAAGCAAGTGACCCGTGAGGAGGTTGGTCCTCAAAACCTTGTGAAATCGAAAGGAAGTTGACTCTCATCCATCCCGTTGAAAATAATCAAAACTTTCAGGTCTTCGAATTTGCTTTCTTCAATGTTTTCAACCTCTGGGTGGAAGATCTGAAGAAGCTGAAGCAGACTTTTGTCATCGTTCATCAGATTCAGCTCTCGGAATGGAAGGACAAAGGTGAAGTGAATGTCCTGATTGCTGTGTCCCTCAACCCAGTTATGAACAAACTTTTGCACTGTAATCATTTTGCCTATTCCAGCAATCCCAGTGGTCAAGACAGTCCTGATCTTCTGGGCTTGAGACGAATTGAAGATGTCATCACTGGATTAGAGTATAATGTGAATCCTCCATTCTGGATGCTTTCACAACCAATACCACCCCGGGCTCAAAACGGATGCCTTCAGTTCTACCCACTGTGAGGTGGCGTTCTGTGTAGATATCTTCAAGACGGGCCAGGCTTTTTGCAATTCCCTGATGTATGTACTTGTACTTGCTCTTCAATTTGCTTTGTGTTTTCTTTGGGCTTCCTCCCAGGGGCCCTCTGTTTTAGACACTGGAGACCACAGTGAATATGACAATGTCAGGATAGGAAGTCATGCAAAATAGGAATCACAATGGCAATGACCCCCTTGACACGATCCCTTATTAAAGGTCCAATGCAGCTGTTTTTATCTCAATATCAAATCATTTCTTAGTCACAATTAAGCTCCTTACTGTGATTATTTTCAATTCCAATGGTCAAAAATGGCTGCTTAGCAAAGAGCAATTACTCAGGCAAAATGTTTGCTTGGACTGTCTGAGGGTGGTCTGAGTGGAGAGAGGAAAATGGAAAACCTGCTGTTATTGGCAGAGAGGTTAGGAATTCTCTTTCTTATTGGTTTAATTTATCGCGGGTCACCAGATCGGCCAAAACTCCATCCCACCAAAACAGGCAGACATTTTAGGTAGTCTCACACTAAAAGTGCATTATTTATTTAACCTTTATTTAACTAGGCAAGTCAGTTAAGAACAAATTCTTATTTACAATGACAGACTACCCCAGCCAAACCCGGACGACGCTGGGCCAATTGTGAGCCGCCCTATGGGACTCCCAATCACAGCCGGATGTGATACAGCCTGGATACGAACTAGGGACTGTAGTAACGCTTCTTGCACTGAGATGCAGTGCCTTAGGCCGCTGCTCCACTCGGGAGTTTCATCATCATTTTCACTATTTCACAGTATTATCCCAACCTCATAGTGTGGAAATATATATAAAACACAAACAAATAAGCAGGAAAAGGGTCATTAAACGTGTGCATGTAAACATAGTGATTCTGGACTGACACGACACAATGTAGTAAATCAAAACACAACCAGTCACTGACTATGTTCTCCACCCAATAATGGAAAAATCCCTCAGACTTCACCAATATAATTAATTATATTCCGTTCTATTCAGTTTTGTCATGTTCTTCTGAAACTCACCATTCTTATATGCTTCTCCTCCAGTGATTTAGCGAGATCATTCCTGAGCAGGGTTTCACTCCTCAAGACATGCAGCATGACGGACAGGGAACCATCACTGCCATATTTTAGAATCACCAGGTCGACAGTGTCTGATTTATCCATACTATTTGGGACTCTAGTGGCTTTAAAAGTTAATCAACCTTCAAAGCAGAATTACTTTCCCATTGTCCCTCAACTGTAGTGTATGATATACCATTTTCTTGCTCGGAGTCTCTACTTTTATCCACTGTAAAAAACACAATTTCAAATGTTACTACATAAGACTGAATCAAGCCGGTCAGTCACCGATATAAACACAACATGCAACAATTTCAAAGATTTTACTGAGTTACAGCTCATATAGGGAAATCAGTCAATTGAAATAAATTAATTCGGTCCCAATCTGTAGATTTCAAATGACTGGACAAGGGCACAGCCATAGGTGGACCTGGGAGGGCATAAGCCCACCCCCTTGAGAGCCAGGCCCATCCACTGGGGAGTCAGGCCCAGCCAATCCGAATCAGTTTTTCCCCACTAAAAGGCTTCATTACAGACAGGAATACTCCTCAGCACCCCCTCATACGATCCCACAGGTGAACAAGTCGGAGATGTGGAGGTCCTGGGCTGGTGTGGTTACGCGTGGGCTGCGGTTGTGAGACCAGTTGAACATACTGCCAAACTTTCCAAAACAACATTGGAGGCGGCTTATGGTAGAGAAATTAACATTCAATTATCTGGCAACAGCTCTGGTGGACTGCAGATGGCGCCGACGGAGATGGCAGCATCGCAACTAGCTCTTAGAAAACATTTCAGTATTTGGATTTTTTTATGTACTATTTTTTACATTAGTAGCACAGGAAATGTTTTGTGTCATTACATACAGCCGGGAAGAACTATTGGATATTAGAGCGGCGATAACTCACCAGAACTACCATCATTACAACCAACAATACGACTTCACTGGAGCAGATCCTTTGTTCACTTTCCCCAGTGTCACGTTCTGACCTTAGTTCCTTTCTTATGTCTTTGTTTTAGTTTGGTCAGGGTGTGAGTTGGGGTGGGTAGTCTATGTTCTTTTTTCTATGTTGTGGTTTTGTGTTTGGCCTGGTATGGTTCTCAATCAGAGGTAGGTGTCGTTTGTTGTCTCTGATTGAGAATCATACTTAGTTAGCCTTTTCCCACCTGTGTTTTGTAGGTGATTATTTTCTGTTTTGTGTCTTCACCAGACAGGACTGTTTCGTTATCGTTTCGTTCTTTCACTTTGTTGTTTTGTTATTCAGTGTTCAGTTGATTTATTATATATTAACATGGACACATACCACGCTGCGCATTGGTCCTCCTCTTCTTCCACCAACGACGGCCGTTACAGCCAGGGCAATCAAACTTATTCCAGAGGCTGACCCAAAACTTTGCCGGTGGAGGAGAGGCACTCGAGCCGGCCTGCTGGTTCGACTTAGGAGGCCCGCACACCACCCACCGCTTCCGAGTATATTACTCGCTAATGTTCAGTCTTTGGAAAATAAA
Source organism: Oncorhynchus masou masou (assembly GCF_036934945.1). Taxonomy (NCBI): domain Eukaryota; kingdom Metazoa; phylum Chordata; class Actinopteri; order Salmoniformes; family Salmonidae; genus Oncorhynchus; species Oncorhynchus masou. Next base: position 13,931,404 of record NC_088217.1, on the reverse strand, counting down.
GTTGATGAGCTTCGAGCAAGGATTTCTTTCCGGAGAGACATCGGGCCTGTAACATACTTTTACTTTTAACATGTTTCACAGAAACATGGCTCTCTCTGGATGCTCTATCGGAGTCAGTAAAGCCAGCAATATTCTCAGTACATCGCGCAGACAGGTATAAATATCTCTCCGGGAAGCAGAAGGGAGCGGTGCGTTTCATGATTAACGACCCATGGTGTAATTCTAGGATACAGGAACTCAAGTAATTTTGTTCACCCGACCTAGAATACCTCACAATTAAATGCTGACCATATTATCTCCTAAAATAATTAATCTCCGTCATCGCCACGACCGTTTTACATCCCATCTCAAGCCGAAACCTTGACGTCCCTCAAAGAACTTCACTCGACTTTATGCAAACTGGAAACCACATATCCGGAGGCTGCATTTATTGTAGCTGGGGATTTTAACAAAGAAAATCTGTAAGAAAATCTGAGGACTAGGCTGCCAAAATCCTATCAACATATTGACTATCCTACTAAGACTCTCGACCATTGCTATTCTAACTTCCAGAACGCTTACAAGGCCCTCCCCCGCCCTCCTTTCAGCAAATCTGACCACAACTCCATATTGCTCCTCCCGTCCTATAGCCAAAAACTCAAATAGGAAGTGCCTGTGCTTTGTGCTATTCAACTCTGGTCTGACCAATCGGAGTCCACACTTCAGGATTGATTTGATCATGTGGACTGGGATATGTTCAGGGTAGCGTGTGAAAATAATCAAGATGCATACACGGATATGGTGATTGAGTTCATAAGGAGGAGGAGATGTAGTATCCACTGTAAATGTTAAAACCTACCCTAACCAGAAACCATGGATAGATGGTAGCATTTGCACAACACTGAAAGAGTGAACCACCACACTTAACAATGGCAAGGCGACTGGTAATATGTCAGAATATAAACAGTGTAGTTATTCACTCTGCAAAGCAATCAAACATTGCTAAATGTCAATATAGAGATAAAGTGGAGTCGCAATTCAACGACTCAGACACAAGACGTTTGTGGTAGGGACTTCAGACAGTCATGAACAAAAAGAAAACCAGCCACGCCACTGAGATCGACGTCTTGCTTCCGGACAGGCTAAACACATTTTTTTGCACGCTTTGAGGATAACACAGTGCGGACTGTGGGCTCCCCTTCTCTGTGGCCTACATGAGTAAAACATTTAAACGTGTTAACCCTTGCAAGGCTGCTGGTCCAGACGGCATCCCTAGCAGCGTCCTCAGAGCATGCGCAGACCAGCTGGCTGGTGTGTTTAAGGGCATATTCAATCTCTCCCTATCCCAGTCTGCTGTACCCACTTGCTTCAAGATGGCCACCATTGTTCCTGTACCCAAGAAGGCAAAGGTGACTGAACCTAATGACTATCGCCCTGTAGCACTCACCTCTGTCATCATAAAGTGCTTTGAGAGACTAGTCAATGATCATATCACCTCTACCTTACCTGCCACCCTAGACCCACTTCAATGTGTTTACCGCCCCAATAGATCCATAGACGTTGCAATCGCCATCACTCTGAACACTGCCCTATCCCATCTGGATAAGAGGAATACCTGTGTAATAATTCTGTTTATTGACTCTCGTTCAGCATTCAGCACCATAATACCCTTCAAGCTCATCATTAAGCTCGAGGCCCTGGGTCTGAACCCTGCCCTGTGCAACTGGGTCCTGGACTTCCTGACGGGCTGCCCTCAGGTGGTGAAGGTAGGAAACATCTCCTCCACTCTGCTGATCCTCAACACTGGGGCCCCACAAGGGTGCATGCTCAGCCCCTTCCTGTACTCCCTGTTCACCCATGACTGCGTGGCCAAGCACACCTCCAACTCAACAAGTTTGCAGATCACACAACAGTAATAGGCTTGATTACCAATGATGACGAGACAGCCTAAAGGGAGGAGGTGAGGGCTCTGGGAGTGTTGTGCCTGGAAAACAAACTCTCACTCAACGTCAACAAAACAAAGTAGATGGACTTCAGGAAAGAGCAGAGGCTGCACCCCCCCTATCTACATCGACGGGACCTCAGTGGAGAAGGTGGAAAGCTTCAAGTTCCTTGGCGTACACATCACTGACAAACTGAAATGGACCACCCACACACCCACTTGTCACCTAAAACCCTCACAAATTTTTACAGATGCATAATTGAAAGCATCCTGTCGGGCTGTGTCACCGCCTGGTATGGCAACTGCACAGCCCACAACCACAAGGCTCTACAGAGGGTGCTGCAATCTGCCCATCGCATTACCAGGGGCAAACTACCCGCTCTCCAGGACACCTACAGCACCCGATGTCACAGGAAGACATAATAGATCATCAAGGACATCAACCACCTGAACCACTGCCTGTTCACCCCGCTATCATCCAGATGGCGAGGACAGTGCAGGTGCATCAAAGCTGGAACCGAGAGACTGAAAAACATCTTCTATCTCAAGGCCATCAAACTGTTAAACAGACATGACTAGCACATTAGAGGCTGCTACCTATAGGCATAGACTAGGAATCACTGGCCACTTTAAGGAATGGAACACTAGTCACTTCTTCTGGATCAGTGTCCCTTCCATGGGACGGTTGAGCTAACATAGGCTAATGGGATTAGCATGAGGTCGCAAGTAACAAGAACATTTCCCAGGACATAGACATATCTGATATTGGCAGAAAGCTTAAATTCTTGTTAATCTAACTGCACTGTCCAATTTACAGTAGCCATTACAGTGAAAGAAAACCGTGCTATTGTTTGAGGAGAGTGCACAATTTTGAACATGAACTGTTAATAATAAACAAATTAAGCACATTTGAGCAGTCTTGATACAACATTTTGAACAGAAATGCTTTATTGGATAAGTCTAAAACTTTGCACATACACTGCTGCCATCTGGTGGACAAAATCTAAATTGCACCTGGCCTGGAATAATATGTTATGGCCTTTCTCTTGCATTTCAAAGATGATGGTACAAAAAATAATGGTTGTTTTTTTCTTTGTATTATCTTTTACCATATCTATTGTGTTATATTCTCCTACATTCCTTTCACATTTCCACAAACATCAAAGTGTTTCCTTTGTAACAGTACCAAGAATATGCTTATCCTTATTCAGGGCCTGAGCTACAGGCAGTTAGATTTGGGTATGTCATTTAAGTCAAACATTGAAAAAAAGGGGCGGCTACTTAATCAATCTTGCATTACTCATCTCATATGTATATACTGTTTTCTATACTATTCTACTGTATCTTAGTCACATAATGATTACATATCTGGCATTACTCATCTCATATGTATATACTGTTTTCTATACTATTCTACTTTATCTTAGTCACATAATGATTACATATCTGGCATTACTCATCTCATATGTATATACTGTTTTCTATACTATTCTACTTTATCTTAGTCACATAATGTTTACATATCTGGCATTACTCATCTCATATGTATATACTGTTTTCTATACTATTCTACTTTATCTTAGTCACATAATGTTTACATATCTGGCATTACTCATCTCATATGTATATACTGTTTTCTATACTATTCTACTTTATCTTAGTCACATAATGTTTACATATCTGGCATTACTCATCTCATATGTATATACTGTTTTCTATACTATTCTACTGTATCTTAGTCTGTTCCGCTCTGACGTCTCTCGTCCATATGAATGTACAGTGGTTCCCCCTTTAAAAGTTGGGAGCTTACACCTTAGAGGTACCCAGCGCCATGGCTTCATTGCTCCAGACTACCGTAAGTGAGAGTTAGAGCACTCATTAATGCATTTGGGTCCCAAGGTTATATATGATCAATCATATCGAGTGGATCCAACGACGAATTTGACGCGAGACACCCGTCCCTGGTGAATTTCTTCAGCAAAGATGGCTGACAAAACATTACGGTGGAAGCTAATTTAAGTAATTATAACGTCATAAAGAGTCAAGCAAAAAAAATTACAATTGAGAGGAATATGTTAGTTCATGTAGAGACAAACGATTGTGCATATTTTTTTGTCACAAAGTTAATTTACAAAAATCGCTATGTAGCGAGTTTTTTTCCCAGTCATATCCAATACCAGGATATTTGAATGATGTATTACAATTATACACTTCAACAGTGTTTACCCCTCCTACCCATGGGACATCAATGATTACACATTGTAACTATGCTATAGACTAGGAACATGATTTAAGTAAAGGCAGATTTGTAATTGATATATACAGAATAAAAAAGAGTACATGTCACCTTAATTCATTCCTACTTAGATTTGTGTGTATTGGGTATATTGTGTTTATTGGGTATATTGTGTGTATTGGGTATATTGTGTGTATTGGGCATATTGTGTAGGTATATTGTGTGTATTGTATGTAATTTGTTAGATATTACTGCACTCTCGGAGCTAGAAGCACAAGCATTTTGCTACACCAACATCTGCTAATCATGTGTATGTGACCAATACAATTTGATTTGATTTGGACAATCTTGCAGTCAGCATGCCAAGTGCACGCTCTCTCAAAACTTGAGACATCTGTTGTGTGACCAAACTGCACATTTCAGAGTGGCCTTTTATTGTCCCCAGCACTAAGTGCACCTGTGTAATGATCGTGCGGTTTAATTAGCTTCTTGATATGCCACCTGTCAGGTGGATGGATTATCTTGGCAAAGGAGAAATTATCATATTTAGGTAGGTTGTTTTCCCACCTGCATTTGTGGGACATTATGTTTGTGTTTTGTGCATGTGCACCATGTAGTCACGGTTCGTTGTTAGTTTATTTGATTTATTATTTTGTTTTTGCTAAGTTTAAATTTATAATAAATATGTGTAACTCAACATCCGCTGCGCCTTGGTCCGTCTGTCCTCACTTACGTGACAAATAGGTATTTCAATAACCTTCTCTGCTTTTATTGATCTATACAACGTCTATGTTATAGAGTGATAAATGATGATGGCTCATCTAACCAATAGGCAGCGCTATCATCGTTCCTAGGATGGTAACTGTTCTGTGAGCAATAGAGAGAGTTAGTTGAGTATTGGTCTCCATGATAGATAGTGGTGTAAATCAGTATTGAGTATTGGTCTCCCTGATAGATAGTGGTGTAAATCAGTATTGAGTATTGGTCTCCGTGATAGATAGTGGTGTAAATCAGTATTGAGTATTGGTGTCCATGATAGATAGTGGTGTAAATCAGTATTGAGTATTGGTCTCCATGATAGATAGTGGTGTAAATCAGTATTGAGTATTGGTCTCCATGATAGATAGTGGTGTAAATCAGTATTGAGTATTGGTCTCTCTGATAAATAGTGGTGTAAATCAGTATTGAGTATTGGTCTCCGTGATAAATAGTGGTGTAAATCAGTATTGAGTATTGGTCTCCATGATAGATAGTGGTGTAAATCAGTATTCAGTATTGGTCTCCATGATAGATAGTGGTGTAAATCAGTTCCTAATAAATGACAAGCAAATATTACATGCTGTGTCCTCCAATTACATGTTGCTCTATTTAAGATACTACAGACTACTTTCTAGTATTCCAAATAACAGATAGACATCTGTAAAGCCACAAAACATGTCACTGCAACTCTACTGGGTCATCATTGAGACAGGCCAATTTGCTTTCCCTAAGGACTTTAAACTTTGACAATGAATAAGCCTTTGTGGTATAACGGACTTGTATTGTTGATAAACAGTTCAATATAAACAAAAACGTGTATGATGTGTAACTTTGTAATTTTGAAGTGTTTTTCATGGTTGCAAAGGGAAGGGATGGAAATGCCACCAAGATTCAAGAACGACCTTAGGCCTACTGAAACACGTGTTGGTGGCTACGGCTTTCTCATTCTGAGAGAAATCTTAGTTGACACTGAGAAAGAGAAGTGAGGAAACCAGGATCACTAAGAACAATTACTTGCTATTGTCTACCTCAGAAGTAAAGCAAACCCATATTACAAATGGTCTTCTCATAACACAACATACTTCTCATTTCCTTCCCAGTGCATAGATCAATGTCGTTGCTTGGTCGCTAGCTCAGGTTGGCTATCCTACCCTCAGACAATTCGAAAAGTCTATTTTGAACTACAGTACAACTCCCACAGCTTTGTTTGCCTGCTAGATTAGACGTCATACCTGAGTCCCTCGAGCTGAAGACTCACAGGATTGTAAAATATGCATTTTATGTTAGATTATGTGTTTGTTTGTTTTACTAAACATGGTTTTGACCGGTAAGCTTTCTAAAGAAAGTCATTATAGATCTGGTGGGAGTTGTAGTTCAAGTGTGAAATGAGAAACAGTTGTAACTTTTCGGCTTCATGCTTCTTCTTGGTCATCAAATATGTAAAATGTGTGGAATAACAAGTCGATATAGGGGAAGAATGGCTGTAAGGGACCCTATATGGCATGTGGTCACATGGTGTCTCCCGCAGAAAACCTTGCGTAAAATACTGAGGTAGCCATTTTTCCAATCACTTCTTATGAGAAACCAACTGCCTTGACGGATATATTATTGAATCCATATGTTAAAAACACCTTGAGGATGGATCCTAAACAACATTTGCCGTGTTTCTGTCGATATTATGGAACAACTTTTGAAAAAAGTTTGGCGTTATAGTTGAAGTATTTTTCGGTCGATTTCTCAGCCAAGCAGGATGAACAAACGGGAGCTATTTAGCCTATTTTGGAAAAAAGGAACATTTGCTATCTAACTGGGAGTCTCCTGAGTGAAAGCATCTGAAGTTCTTCAAAGGTAAATGATTTAATTTGGTTGCTTTTCTTATCTTCGTGAAAATGTTGCCTGCTGCCAGCAGAGCCTAGCATAGCAATATGCCATGATAAACTTACACAAATGCTTGTCTAACGTTGGCTGTAATGCATATTTTGAAAATCTGAGATGACATTGTTGTTAACAAAAGGCTAAGCTTGTGTTTGAATATATTTATTTCATTTCATTTGTGATTTTCATGAATAGGAAAAGTTGCGTTATGGTAATGCGCTTGAGGCTATGATTACGCTCCCGGATACGGGATTGCTAGTCGCAAGAAGTTGCCTGAGAGGAAGGAAACCACTGCTTGGCTTGTTCCGACTGGCCGTTGGACTGGGAGTGGAACCCGGAGGACAGGCTGGCCGACGACCCAATGAGGGTGCAGAACGCCTTCCAGAACCGGGATGAGAACTGAGGACCCTGGTCGGAGACCATGTCAACGGGCAATCCATGGATCCGGAAGATGTGCTGCACCATGAGCTGGGCTGTCTCTTTAGCTGAGGGTAGCTTTGGGAGAGGAATGAAGTGGGCGGCGTTGGAAAACCGATCCACAGTGGTGAGGATGGCAGTGTTGCCATCAGACAGGGGAGACCCGTGACAAAGTCCAGGGAGATGTGAGACCAGGGATGGTGAGGGACAGGAAGAGGTTGGAGGAGACCAGTCGGAGCTTGCAGAGGAGACTTGTTCTTTGCACAGACCATGCAAGCGGTGACAAATACGGAGACATCAGGAACCATGGTAGGCCACCAAAAGCGTTGTCACACAAAAGCCAGGGTCTGTTGGGAGCCCGGGTTTCAGACAAGCCTGGAGGAGTGGGCCCACTCCAGGACCGCGGGGCGGACCGCATCAGGCACGAACAACCAGTTATCTGGAACCCCCGGGGTTCCTCTGGGAATGCTGCGCCTCCTGAACCTGCTTCCCTATTCCACAGCTGAGTGCAGTCACCAGGCATGAGGTAGGAAGGATGGTCTCAGGTTCTGAGGTAGTCGTCGTGGGGCTATAGTGAAGTGACAGCGCATCTGGCTTGACATTCTTGGATCCTGGTCTGTAGGAGAGGGAGAAGTTGAACTGGGTGAACAGTAGGGCCCACCTAGCCTGTCTGGTGCTTGGCGGTGTGGAGATATTCCAGGTCCACACAATGAATGGATGTTCCTCCCCCTCCAGCCAGTGCCTCAACTCCTCCAGCGCCATCTTAACCGCAGGAAGCTCACGATTCCCCACATCAAAGTTCCACTCTGTGGCGTTGAGGAGGTGGTAGAAGAGGTCCAGGGCAGACCACTGGGACAGGACAGCTCCCACTATGACATCCGAAGCATGTCATAGTGAACCAAGACGGGAATGGTGGCGAAGCGGTGTTTGATATCCCGTATTGCCCGATCAGCAGCTGGGGAGCATGTGAACGGAACCTTGGGAGAAGTGATTGTAGATAGGGGGGAAGCCAGGGTGCTGTAGCCCTGGATAAAAGTTGGCAAAACCCAGGAACCAATGCAGCTGTACCCTAGACGTAGCCTGGTGCCAATCCACCACCCCTCTCACCTTCTTGGGATCCATCTGTACTCTCCCTGCAGCGATAATGTCCAGGAGGCATTGGAGAACCTGTCGGACGTGTTCTTGGGTGGAACTGGAGAAGACGAGTATGTCATCGAGGTAGATGAAGACGAACCGGTTCAACATGTTGCGGGAACATCATTAACCAGAGCCGGAAACACAGTAGGGGGCATTGGTAAGGCCAAAGGGCATGACCAGGTACTCGTAGTGGCTGTTGGCCGTCTTGTAAGCAGTCTCCCACTCGTCAATTTCCCGTATCTGCACCAGGTGGTAGGCGTTCCGTACATCCAGCTTAGAGAGCACGGTGCCCCCCTGGAGTGGCTCGAAGGCCGAGGAGATGAGAGGTAGCGGGTAGTGGTTCTTCACCGTGATGTTGCTGAGACCTCGGTAGTCGATGCACGGACGCAGGGTTTTGTCCTTCTTCTCCACAAAGAAGAAATCTGTGCCGGCAGAAAGACGAATGAACCCAGCAGCTAGGGAGTCCTCAATGTAGGTCTCCATAGCCTTGGTCTCCGGTCCCGACAGAGAGTACAGTCGTCCCTGGGGCAGAGTGGTGCCTGGGAGAAGATCAATCCCTCAATCATATTGTCGGTGCGGCTGCAGCGAGGTGGCCCGGGTCTTACCTCCCGGAGGTCTTGGTACTCCGAGGGAATGGCAGAGAGGTCTGGGGCAACTTCCGAGGCCCCGGGGAGACGTCCTGGGGCAGGCTGCGCTGACTTCGGGCAATTGGCATGGCAGAATGGGCTAGGAGAATCCCAATACCATGGGAACCTGAGGAGACTTAATGAGCAGGAACTGGATCATCTCACTGTGGTTCCCTGACACACGTAGGTTGATGTGGGTGGTATTGTGGGAAACCCGGATGTCCATGGGAATGGAGCGGGGCTGAGTGGGGATATCCAGCTCGGAAGCCAGGGTAGCGTCCATAAAGTTCTTATCAGAGATTTCGACTGGTTCCCCCACAGCAACATGGCATGAAAAGGGATGCAAGTAAGGGGAGAGGAAAAGTTATTTGTATCACCCACCGGTGAGCCTGGTCTTTTAGTGGACAGGTGGAGACTAAATGACCAGTGGTCCTGCAATACAGGCAGCTCTTAGTGTGAAGCTTGTATTGCCATCCAGCTGGAGACAGCTTGGCTCTGCCAAGTTGCATGGGCTTGGGAAGAGGTGAATCAGCAGCCTTTGGAGACTCTTGGGGGAACTCGGGTAGCCTCTGGTTTCCTCAGCATCGGAGCAGTCAGGGACTTTCGGGATACCTCGGAAGTGAGATGGAATCCTTGGATGGGCGAGTGAAATTGAATATCCTCTCCTACCTTTGTTCCCGTAGTCACCCATCGATCCAAATGGTCAAGGCGATGAGCGAGTTGTGATCCGTTGGTAGTTCCCGGGCAGCAAGCTCGTCCTTTACTTCCTCCGAAACTCCATGCAGGAACATGTCGAACAGTGCTTCCGTGTTCCAGCCACTCTCAGCTGCCGACATGCGGAAATCCACTGCATTGTCTGTGACACTGCGGGAGCCTTGACCGATGCTAGAGGACTAGAAAACAGGATCAAGAAACAGGCAGGACAATGGGAACAAACGCTGGTAGTTTTCGCGAATAAAACGAACTGGCAATAGACAAACAGATAACACAAGTAGGGGATGGAGAAGATAGGCAACAGCTTGGAAATGTATGGCAAGACTTGAAATGGCTGTCTAGCAATCATCAACAACCAACTTGACAGACCTTGAATAATTTTTGAAATAATAATGTGCAAGTACTGTACAATCTAGGTGTGCAAAGCTCTTAGACTTACCCAGAAAGACTCACAGCTCTATTCGCTGCCAAAAGTGATTCTAATTGATATGGACTCAGGGGTGTGAATACTTATGTAAATGAGATATGTCCCTAATTCCTTATCAATAAATTTACTAACATTTCTAAAAGCATGTTTCCACTTTGTCATTACGGGGTGGGCATTGTGTGTAGATTGGTGAGAAAAGAAAACAAATGTAATCCATTTTTAATTCAGGTTGTAAGACAACAAAATGTGGAACAAGTCAATTTTTTATTTTTTTATTTCACCTTTATTTAAACAGGTAGGCTAGTTGAGAATAAGTTCTCATTTACAACTGCGAACTGGCCAAGATAAAGCAAGTCAAGGGTATGAACGCTTTCTGAAGGCACTGTAAGTATCATTTTTTTTTAAATATTCTACTTGTGAAATGTAAGCCCATCAATAAAATGTACAGTTATAGAGGGGCAATACAGTAAAACAGAATTTTACGATAACTCATATCCTAGACCATCTTTGTACCCATACAGAATCATGAAAAAGCTTTTCAAAAGACCCTCACTTTATTCTAACCCGAACTGGCTGAAGTATCCCTCTGTCTAGAACTTGCTGAAGTATCCCTCTGTCTAGAACTGGCTGTAGTATCCCTCTGTCTAGAACTGGCTGAAGTATCCATCTGTCTAGAACTGGCTGTAGTATCCCTCTGTCTAGAACTGGCTGTAGTATCCCTCTGTCTAGAACTGGCTGTAGTATCCCTCTGTCTAGAACTGGCTGAATTATCCCTCTGTCTAGAACTGGCTGAAGTATCCCTCTGTCTAGAACTGGCTGAAGTATCCTTCTGTCTAGAACTGGCTGAAGTATCCCTCTGTCTAGAACTGGCTGAAGTAACCCTCTGTCTAGAACTGGCTGTAGTATCCCTCTGTCTAGAACTGGCTGAAGAATCCCTCTGTCTAGAACTGGCTGAAGTATCCCTCCGTCTATAACTGGCTGTAGTATCCCTCTGTCTAGAACTGGCTGTAGTATCCCTCTGTCTAGAACTGGCTGTAGTATGTTTGTGTATTTGGTTCGTTTGTGAGCATGTGTATCTGGACTGGGGTCTAGTTCTGGCAGCCCTTGCCAATCCAAACAGAGTAACTACTTCCCAGTCAGAAACGCTAAATGCATTTGACTCGGTGACCTGACCAGTCTAAACGTCCACTGGCTGGTTCAAATGGATACAGTCAGTCACAGTTCAAGGCCAGCAGGGGGGGGGGGGGGGGGGTCAGAGGTGACGTGGACGTTCAGGGGCTGTGGCTGCAGTGTGTGACCTTAATAGCAGCACACAGTTATCTGTTGTTGTAGCCATCAGGGCTTACATTTACATTTAGAGGGGAGATACTGCAAGGTTTGAGGGGAAGTACTGCAGGGTTTGAGGGGAAGTACTGCAGGGTTTGAGGGGAAGTACTGCAGGGTTTGAGGGGAAGTACTACAGGGTTTGAGGGGAATACTACAGGGTTTGAGGAGAAGTACTGCAGGGTTTGAGGGGAATACTACAGGGTTTGAGGGGAAGTACTGCAGGGTTTGAGGGGTGTGAATACTTATGGGAAGTACTGCAGGGTTTGAGGGGAAGTACTGCAGGGTTTGAGGGGAAGTACTGCAGGGTTTGAGTTGGGAAGTACTGCAGGGTTTGAGGGGAAGTATTGCAGGGTTTGAGGGGAAGTACTGCAGGGTTTGAGGGGAAGTACTGCAAGGTTTGAGGGGAAGTACTGCAGGGTTTGAGGGGAAGTACTGCAGGGTTTGAGGGGAAGTACTGCAGGGTTGGAGGAGAAGTACAGCAGGGTTTGAGGGGAAGTACTGCAGGGTTTGAGGGGAAGTACTGCAGGGTTTGAGGGGAAGTACTGCAGGGTTTGAGGGGAAGTACTGCAAGGTTTGAGGGGAATACTACAGGGTTTGAGGGGAAGTACTGCAGGGTTTGAGGGGAAGTACTGCAGGGTTTGAGGGGAAGTACTGCAGGGTTGGAGGAGAAGTACAGCAGGGTTTGAGGGGAAGTACTGCAGGGTTTGAGGGGAAGTACTGCAAGGTTTGAGGGGAATACTACAGGGTTTGAGGGGAAGTACTGCAGGGTTTAAGGGGAAGTACTGCAGGGTTTGAGGGGAAGTACTGCATGGTTTGAGGGGAAGTACTGCAGGGTTTGAGGGGAAGTACTACAGGGTTTGAGGGGAAGTACTACAGGGTTTGAGGGGAAGTACTGCAGGGTTTGAGGGGAAGTACTGCAGGGTTTGAGGGGAAGTACTACAGGGTTTGAGGGGAAGTACTGCATGGTTTGAGGGGAAGTACTACAGGGTTTGAGGGGAAGTATTGCAGGGTTTGAGGGGAAGTACTGCAGGGTTTGAGGGGAAGTACTGCAACGTTTGAGGGGAAAACTACAGGGTTTGAGGGGAAGTACTGCAGGGTTTGAGGGGAAGTACTGCATGGTTTGAGGGGAAGTACTACAGGGTTTGAGGGGAAGTATTGCAGGGTTTGAGGGGAAGTACTGCAGGGTTTGGGGGGAAGTACTGCAACGTTTGAGGGGAATACTACAGGGTTTGAGGGGAAGTACTGCAGGGTTTGAGGGGAATACTACAGGGTTTGAGGGGAAGTATTGCAGGGTTTAAGGGGAAGTACTGCAGGGTTTGAGGGGAAGTACTGCATGGTTTGAGGGGAAGTACTGCAGGGTTTGAGGGGAAGTACTACAGGGTTTGAGGGGAAGTACTACAGGGTTTGAGGGAAAGTACTGCAGGGTTTGAGGGGAAGTACTGCAGGGTTTGAGGGGAAGTACTACAGGGTTTGAGGGGAAGTACTGCATGGTTTGAGGGGAAGTACTACAGGGTTTGAGGGGAAGTACTGCAGGGTTTGAGGGGAAGTACTGCAGGGTTTGAGGGGAAGTACTACAGGGTTTGAGGGGAAGTACTGCAGGGTTTGAGGGGAAGTACTACAGGGTTTGAGGGGAAGTACTGCAGGGTTTGAGGGGAAGTACTGCAGGGTTTGAGGGGAAGTACTGGAGGGTTTGAGGGGAATTACTGCAGGGTTTGAGGGGAAGTACTGCATGGTTTGAGGGGAAGTACTGCAGGGTTTGAGGGGAAGTACTGCAGGGTTTGAGGGGAAGTACTGCAGGGTTTGAGGGGAAGTACTGCAAGGTTTGAGGGGAATACTACAGGGTTTGAGGGGAAGTACTGCAGGGTTTGAGGGGAAGTACTGCAGGGTTTGAGGGGAAGTACTGCATGGTTTGAGGGGAAGTACTACAGGGTTTGAGGGGAAGTATTGCAGGGTTTGAGGGGAAGTACTGCAGGGTTTGAGGGGAAGTACTGCAACGTTTGAGGGGAATACTACAGGGTTTGAGGGGAAGTACTGCAGGGTTTGAGGGGAAGTACTGCAGGGTTGGAGGAGAAGTACAGCAGGGTTTGAGGGGAAGTACTGCAGGGTTTGAGGGGAAGTACTGCAGGGTTTGAGGGGAAGTACTGCAGGGTTTGAGGGGAAGTACTGCAAGGTTTGAGGGGAATACTACAGGGTTTGAGGGGAAGTACTGCAGGGTTTGAGGGGAAGTACTGCAGGGTTTGAGGGGAAGTACTGCAAGGTTGGAGGAGAAGTACAGCAGGGTTTGAGGGGAAGTACTGCAGGGTTTGAGGGGAAGTACTGCAGGGTTTGAGGGGAAGTACTGCAGGGTTTGAGGGGAAGTAATGCAAGGTTTGAGGGGAATACTACAGGGTTTGAGGGGAAGTACTGCAGGGTTTGAGGGGAAGTACTGCAGGGTTTGAGAGGAAGTACTGCATGGTTTGAGGGGAAGTACTGCAAGGTTTGAGGGGAAGTACTGCAGGGTTTGAGGGGAAGTACTGCAGGGTTTGAGGGGAAGTACTGCAGGGTTGGAGGAGAAGTACAGCAGGGTTTGAGGGGAAGTACTGCAGGGTTTGAGGGGAAGTACTGCAGGGTTTGAGGGGAAGTACTGCAAGGTTGGAGGAGAAGTACAGCAGGGTTTGAGGGGAAGTACTGCAGGGTTTGAGGGGAAGTACTGCAGGGTTTGAGGGGAAGTACTGCAAGGTTTGAGGGGAATACTACAGGGTTTGAGGGGAAGTACTGCAGGGTTTGAGAGGAAGTACTGCAGGGTTTGAGAGGAAGTACTGCATGGTTTGAGGGGAAGTACTGCAGGGTTTGAGGGGAAGTACTACATGGTTTGAGGGGAAGTACTGCAGGGTTTGAGGGGAAGTACTGCAGGGTTTGAAGGGAAGTACTGCAGGGTTTGAGGGGAAGTACTTCAAGGTTTGAGGGGAAGTACTGCAGGGTTTGAGGGGAAGTACTGCAGGGTTTGAGGGGAAGTACTACAGGGTTTGAGGGGAAGTACTGCAGGGTTTGAGGGGAAGTACTACAGGGTTTGAGGGGAAGTACTGCAGGGTTTGAGGGGAAGTACTGCAGGGTTTGAGGGGAAGTACTGCAGGGCAGTTGATGATGACATTACATCGCCATGGACTATAGAAACATTGATAACTGTACCATTACACAGGGATGTGCTATCACAACAATGTGAAAATGTCACTTGATTTTCAGGTGAATGACTCGTAATAATCAAATCAAATTTATTTATATAGCCCTTCGTACATCAGCTGATATCTCAAAGTGCTGTATAGAAACCCAGCCTAAAACCCCAAACAGCAAGCAATACAGGTGTAGAAGCACAGTGGTTAGGAAAAACTCCCTAGAAAGGCCAAAACCTAGGAAGAAACCTAGAGAGAAACCAGGCTAATAATGTTAACGTGCTACTGTAAATATGCTACATTTTGTTTACATCAGTGTTTGGCACATCGCTGTCACATTGCGGCTTCCCACTGGGCAAAACATGGTTCAAGATAGTTTCCTTGTTATTACAGTGTGTACAGTTCAATGTATTAACATACACCTGTTGCATGAATGCAGCTAATTGGTTGGATTTTCAAAACGTCATCAACCTGCATAGTTTTCTGTCAATTTAAACCCAGAGTTCAACCAGAAATCAACAAGCCTCAGGTTGAATTCAAGTTTGTTGACTGCTCAATCAAATATCAACCAAAATTGGATGGTTTATCTGACGTCTTTGCCCAGTGGGTTGAGAGCTAAGTAATTGGGTAAATAACACAGTGGTAGAACACCAGGATGAAGCTTGGAGGCTTGGTTTGCTTCAGCCTAGGGAGTTTCAGTATTTCGAAAGAGAGTTTACTAACAGTGAGAGCACTCCATAGCCTAATGAAAATCCATACCTCAAAACATTTAGCTGTGTGTGAGAGAAGGAAATGTAATAAGACACATAACACAATTTCTGAATTACAGGAAGGCCTAATCGAACCAGCCAACATAATGGAGGAGCATATGTCTTTGTTTGTCTATTCCTTTATTTAGTATTTTTGCGTAACGAAAAATGACTGTATTACGATGGTGACCTAGGAAATCCCCAGAAATCTATTTCTTGCCCCGTATTAAGTTCAAATCTGTTTTCTTTTCTGACCTGCATTTCCAAACAGTGAATCAATCATGTGGCCGCAGACGTCTACAAAAAGGTACCATTCCACAAACTAATGGTCACTCTCCAACGAGGACGTCGATGGTAAACTAATCTTAGCGCTGGAAGGCACAGGAAGCCAATCTTGTTAGCACTCAATGAGCTATCTTCCAAGGAAACTTTTATCTTCGAACCACCCTGACAAAAAGCCTAAGAGCAAGTCTAATGTCACTTACCACTTCTGTGTTGAGACCTACTATACTTACGGATGAGTCGGTCAATAACAGGCTGAAGTCATTATCAAGCAGCGCAGGGGCTCCAACCGGTTGTTTTCTCCCATGGCCCCAAACAAAAATAGATAAAGGGTCTCGGTAGACCCCCAATAGAATATTAGGCCTAAACACAAAGGGTATAATAATAATTTGGTGAGTGCTTATATTTGTCAGATCCATTGCACATGAAAATGTAAATATTGATTAACATGAGAGTAGCTACACATTGCACCTTTGTTGGTGACATGGCATTGTAAAAGTAGGTTATAATATCGATTTTGTGATTGATATGTGATTTTTGTGCATCGTTGTCTTTTTGGCCTGCCATTTTCGTGAAATAAATTCAAAGTATTTTTTAAAGTGGGGAACCAGTTTGGAAACCTCTGAACTAGAAAAAAAGGAGTAGTTATTTTGAATAGGTTACCTTCAGACCGGTCCCATGAGTCCCGTGGGACTCTACAAACATTTTCGTGAGAAGACCGATTTGGATGCAAATGAATGGAAGTATGGAGGTAGTTTTGTGCCAACAAAAATAAGGGGTTAATTAAAAATGTGTCCCAAAAAACAAAAATATTTTGTGAGCTTTCTTATATCTCCAAGATATAGGACAGACACTTCAAAACCTTATTCCTAATGATTTATTTCTGTATTTTTTTTGCCATTCATGAATATGTTATTCAATGCGTTTCTATGTTTAATAAAGGCCAAGTTCAATATTTTATCAAATTATGTTTAAATATATATTTGTTATACCTAAAGGGGTTCTAAAATTCCTAATCAAATAGCTAAATGATCCATGATAGGACCATCTTAAAACAATTCCATATGTCCATATGTTCAATTGGTTTGGGAGGGGAAATACTTGCTCATTAGGAAAGAGGTTATCTAGAGCCGTTTCTGTGTAAGGTTTATCCCTCATCATCACATGTCTAGTAATGACCCTTTGTGTCCATTCTGGAGATGTGTGGTACTCTTTATAATAACTCCATCTGCACACCAATTTGGACACACCTACTCATTTAAGGGCTATTTAATTTAAAAAAACTATTTTCTACATCGTGGAATAATAGTAAAGACGTAAAAATATGAAATAACACATATAGAATCATGTAGTAATCAAAAAGTGTTAAACAATTCAAAATATATTTTAGATTCTTCAAAGTAGCCACCGTTTGCCTTGATCACAGCTTTGTACATTCTTAGAATTCTCTCAATCAGCTTTTCCAACAGTCTTGATGGAGTTCCCACATATGCTGAGCACCTGTTGGCTGCTTTTCCTTCATTCTGAGGTCCAACTCATCCCAAACCATCTCAATTGGGTTGAGGTCGGGTGATTGTGGAAGCCAGGTCATCTGATGCAGCACTCCATCACTCTCCTTCTTGGTATTAAAGTAATGATGGACTGTCATTTCTCTTTGCTTATTTGAGCTGTCCTTGCCATAAAATGGACTTGGTCTTTTTACAAATAAGGCTATCTTCTGTATACCACCCCTTTTATTATTAGTTCACCTTTATTTAACCAGGTAGGCTTGTTGAGAACACTTGCAACTGTGACCTGGCCAAGATAAAGCAAAGCAGTTCGACACATACAACAACACAGAGTTACACATGGAATAAACAAACATACAGTCAATAATACAGTAGAAAAATCTATATACAGCATGTGCAAATGTGCAAAGGTAAGTCAATAAATAGGCCATGGTGGCAAAGTAATTACAATATAGCAATTAAACACTGGAATGGTAGGGTGTGCAGAAGATGAATGTGCAAGTAGAGATACTAGGGTGCAAAGGAGCAAGATAAATAAAGACAGCATGGGGATGAGGTGGATTGGATGGGCTCTTTATAGATGCAGAGATCTGTGAGCTGCTCTTACAGCTGGTGCTTAAAGCTAGTGAAGGAGGTAAGTCTCCAGCTTCAGAGATTTTTGCAGTTCGTTCCAGTCACTGGCAGCAGAGAACTGGAAGGAAAGGCGGCTAAAGGAAGAATTGGCTTTGGGGGTGACCAGTGAAATATACCTGCTGGAGCGCGTGCTACAGGTGGGTGCTGCTATGGTGACCAGTAAGCTGAGATAAGGCGGGGCTTTACCTGGCAGAGACTTGTAGATGACCTGGAGCCAGTGGGTTTGGCGATGAGTATGAAGTAAGGGACAGCCAACGAGAGTGTACAGGTCGCATTGGTGGGTAATATATGGGGCTTTGGTGACTAAACGGATGGCACTCTGATAGAGTTTTGGAGGCTATTTTCTAAATGACATCGCCAAAGATTACGAGGGTATGTTTGGCAGCATGAGTGAAGGATGCTTTGTTGCGAAATAGGAAGCCGATTCTATATTTAATTTTGGATTGGAGATGTTTAATGTGAGTCTGGAAGGAGAGTTTACAGTCTAACCAGACACCTAGGTATTTGTAGTTGTCCCACATATTTTAAGTCAGTACCGTCCAGAGTAGTGATGCTGGACGGGCAGCGAACTGTTGAAGAGCATGCATTTAGTTTTACTTGCATTTAAGAGCAGTTGGAGGCCACGGAAGGAGAGTTGTATGGCATTGAAGCTCATCTGGAGGTTAGTTAGTTAACTCCCGGAGGTTAGTTAGTTAACTCCCGGATCCGGGATTGTGAATAAAGCCTCAGGCTCATTAGCATAACGCAACGTTAACGATTTCTGAAAATCGCAAATAAAATGAAAATAATGCGCCAAATAAATAAAATCATTTACCTTTGAAGAGCTTCAGATGTTTTCAATGAGGAGACTCTCAGTTACATAGCAAATGTGCAGTTTTTCAAAAATATTATTTTGAGGACAAATCGCTCCGTTTTGTTCACGTTTTGCTATGAAAAAAACCTGTATACAGTTATAGCCTGAAGCTCATTAGCATAATGTAACGTTAACGATTTCTGAAAATCGCAAATAAAATGAAAATAATCGCCTACTCTCAAGCTTAGCCTTTTCTTAACAACACTGTCATCTCAGATTTTCAAAATATGCTTTTGAACCATAGCAATTCACTAATTTGTGTAAGAGTATGCTAAGCTAGCTTAGCATTTTATAGCATTTAGCAGCAACATTTTCATAAAAACCAGATAACCAAATAAATAAAATCATTTACCTTTGAAGAGCTTCGGATGTTTTCAATGAGGAGACTCTCAGTTACATACCAAATGTGCAGTTTTTCCTGAAAGCGTCTTTGTGTAGGCGAAATCGCTCCGTTTTGTACATCACATTTGGCTACCGAAACGAACCGAAAATTCTGTCACCTACAACGTCAAACTTTTTCCGAATTAACTCCATAATATCGACCGAAACATGACAAACGTTGTTTGGAATCAATCCTCAAGGTGTTTTTTCACATATCTCTTCATTGATATATCGTTCGTGGAAGTCTGCATTCTTCTCTGAATTCTGTGGAAAAATACTTGCAGCTGACTTTTGCGCACCAATTTCGGCGCAGGACACCGGGCGGACACCTGGTAAATGTGGTCTCTTATGGTCAATCTTCCAATGATATGCCTACAAATACGTCACAATGCTGCAGACACCTTGGGGAAACGACAGAAAGGGCTGACTCACTCCTCTCGCATTCACAGCCATATAAGGAGACAATGGAAAACTGAGCCTTAAAAATCCTGCTCATTTCCTGGATGCCGTTTCATCTTGGGTTTGCCTGTAGCTCACGTTCTAGGGCACGCACAGAAAATATCTTTGCAGTTCTGGAAACGTCAGAGTGTTTTCTTTCCAAAGCTACCAATTATATGCATAGTCGAGCATCTTTTTGTGACAAAATATTGCGCTTAGAACGGGCACGTCTTTTTATCCAAAAATGATATAGCGCCCCCAGAGTTTCAACAGGTTAACACAGTGTCCAAAGAAGGGCCAGAGGGATACAGAATGGTGTCGGTTCGTCTGCGTAGAGGTGGATCAGAGACTCACCAGCAGCAAGAGCGACATCATTGATGTATACAGAGAAGAGAGTCAGCCCGAGAATTGAACCTTGTGGCACCCCCATAGAGCCTGCCAGAGGTCCGGACAACAGGCCCTCCGATTTGACACATTGAACTCTATCGGAGAAGTAGTTGGTGAACCAAGCGAGGAAATCATTTGAGAAACCAAGGCTGTTGAGTCTGCCAATAAGAATGTTGTGATTGACAGAGTCGAAAGCCTAAGCCAGGTCAATGACTACAGCTGCACAGTAATGTCTCTTATCGATGGCAGTTATCGCTTAGGACCTTGTGCGTGGCTGAGGTTCTCTCTGTTCTGAACGTGTTAGACGGCCGGTTCTTATAGCCTTTAGCCATACCCTTATCCTACTCCTCTGTTCCTCTGGTGATGAAGAAGTTAATCCCGGACCTGCAGAGCCTAGCTCCACTCCTACTCCCCAGGTGCTCTTATTCACTGCTTTAGCACATTCTGCCAACCCGGATGTTCTAGCTGTGTCTGAATCCTGGCTTAGGAAGACCACCAAAAATCCTGAAATTTCCATCCCTAACTGTAACATTTTCTGCAAAGATAGAACTGCCAAAGGGGGCGGTGTTGCAATCTACTGCAGAGATATCCTGCAGAGTTCTGTCTTACTATCCAGGTCTGTACCAAAACACAGCACAACTGATTTGGTTAAACACATTAAGAAGGAAAGAAATCCCACAAATTAACTTTAACAAGGCACATCTGTTCATTGAAATCCATTCCAGGAGACTACCTCATGAATGTGGTTGAGAGAATGCCAAGACTGTGCAACACTGTCATCAAGGCAAAGGGTGGCTACTTTGAAGTATCACAAATAGAAAATATATTTTTATTTGTATTTGTTTTACACTTTTTGGGTTACTACATGATTCCATATATGTTATTTCATAGTTTTGATGTATTCACTATTATTCTACAATGTAGAAAATAGGAAAAGTAAAGAAAGACCCTTGAATGAGTAGGTGTGTCCAAACGTTTGACTGGTGCTGTATATAGTAGCTGTAAAAACAAAAAAGTGTATTATCCTTCATGCCTAACTAATGATTGCCGTAATAAAGATCTGTTTTTGTCAGTCATTTTTGGTATCCATGATCAAAACAGTTCAGTGAAAAACATAACTAACCTCTTACAAGGTTATTGTGCACATTGTTACAGAGAAATTAATTGAGTATAAATAATGCACAAATATGCAATATGATATACATTGAGTGTGCAAAACATTAGGAACGGTCCATGACATAGACTGACCAGGTGAAAGCTATGATGCCTGAATTATGTCACCGGTATATCCAATGAGTGTATATGAAGGGGAGGAGAATTGAGAAGAATTGTTAAGCCTTCAGGCTTTTGAGAAATGGATTGTGTATGTGTGCCACTCAGAGGGTGAATGGGCAAGACAAAAGATCAAAGTGCCTTTGAATGGGGTATGGTAGTAGGTGCCAGGCACACTGGTTTGAGTGTGTCAAGAACTGCAACGCTGCTGGGTTTTTCACACTCAACAGTTTCCTGTTTTTATCAAGAATGGTCCACCACCCAAAGGACATCCAGCCAAGCATTGGAGTCAAAATGGGCCAGCATCCCTGTGGAATGTTTTTGACACCTTGTACACACACACACACACACACACACACACACACACACACACACACACACACACACACACACACACACACACACACACACACACACACACACACACACACAAACCCAAACACACACACACACCACCACCAAGGTGAGGCTGTCTAAACAGGGCTGAACCATGAGGGTCTCTCCAAGGAACATCAAGGTGAGGCTGTCTAAACAGGGCTGAACCATGAGGGGTGATCAGATGCTGCTGAAAGGAAGGCCATTTCCCCCTTGGCTGAACCATGTGGGGTGATCAGATGCTGCTGAAATTAAGGCCATTTCCCCCTTGGCTGAACCATGTGGGGTGATCAGATGCTGCTGAAATTAAGGCCATTTCCCCCTTGGCTGAACCATGAGGGGTGATCAGATGCTGCTGAAATTAAGGCCATTTCCCCCTTGGCTGAACCATGAGGGGTGATCAGATGCTGCTGAAATTAAGGCCATTTCCCCCTTGGCTGAACCATGTGGGGTGATCAGATGCTGCTGAAATTAAGGCCATTTCCCCCTTGGCTGAACCATGTGGGGTGATCAGATGCTGCTGAAATTAAGGCCATTTCCCCCTTGGCTGAACCATGAGGGGTGATCAGATGCTGCTGAAATTAAGGCCATTTCCCCCTTGGCTGAACCATGAGGGGTGATCAGATGCTGCTGAAATTAAGGCCATTTCCCCCTTGGCTGAACCATGTGGGGTGATCAGATGCTGCTGAAATTAAGGCCATTTCCCCCTTGGCTGAACCATGTGGGGTGATCAGATGCTGCTGAAATTAAGGCCATTTCCCCCTTGGCTGAACCATGAGGGGTGATCAGATGCTGAAAAAAAGGAAGGCCATTTCCCCCTTGGCTGAAGAGGACGTCTACATTCCCCTCTGCCTCCATGGACTTCTTTTTGCAGGTATCATTGTTCAGCTCATCCTTGGGTTTGAATGTTTTAAATCCTGGAAGGTACTTCTCCTGTAAAAAGGTTTATTGAAAATAGATAAAAATGTACAGTAGATCTAGCAAATCTAAACTGGGCTCCCAATCTGCAGAGGAGATGGAAGGGGACTCAACTTATGCACAGTCGTCATATAGCTTAAACAATAACAAAAAATGTCAATTTTTAGGCTTTTTGTATTTGGCAGCCTATGGTTAAATTGCTAATTAATGACATCCTACAGTAACTATGTCTACAGGCCTGATTTAGCACCTTGCCATCTCTTTCTACACAAAATGAACTGATGCAAAATCCTTACCTTCTCAGAGCAGGGTGGAAACAGCAGTCATTATGATGTCATGATGTAGCTCTTTCTGGGTGTAGATCGTGCCCCCCCCCCCCTCTCTCTCCTAACCCAGGTTTTATTATCTCAGGTCATACATTCCTGGCAGAGCTGCGAGGAGACTGAATCCTCGTCAGGCAAGGTGGGCCATGTTTTTTACCCATTTTGTTTTCGCCCTTTCATACAGACCAGGTTCCCAAAATGTTAAGGCAGACGCACTGTCCCGGATGTATGACACAGAGGAGCGGCCCATGGATCCTACTCCCATACTCCCGGCCTCTTGCCTGGTGGCACCGGAAGTGTGGTAGCTGGACACGGACATCGAGCGGGCGTTACGTGCAGTGCCCACTCCCCTCCAATGTCCAGCTGGGCGTCTGTGCATTCCGTCTGCTGTCCGCGACCGTTTGATCTATTGGGCCCATGCGTCACCTCGCCTTCTGGATGATAGTGGGTGAACAGGCTATTATTCGAGTGCTGTAGGTGTCCAGGAGGGCAGGCAGTGTGCCTCCGGTAATGCTTTGGGCAGACCGCACCACCCTCTGGAGAAACCTGTGGTTGCGGGCGGTGCAGTTGCCGTACCAGGCGAGGATACAGCCCGACAGGATGCTCTCAACGGTGTATCTGTAAAAGTTTGAGAGGGTCTTAGGGGCCACGCAAATTTTCTTCAGTCTGCTGAGGTTGAAGAGGAGCTGTTGCGCCTTCTTCACCACACTGTGTATGTGGGTGGACCATTTCAGATTGTCAGCGATGTGTATGCCGAGGAACTTGAAGCTTTTCACATTCTCCACTGTGGTCCCGTCGATGTAGATGCTGGCATGCTCCCTCTGCTCTCTACTGAAGTCCGGAATCAGCTCCTTAGTTTCGTTGACGTTGAGGGAGAGGTTATTTTCCTGGCACCACTCTGCCAGGGCCCTCCCCTCTTCCCTGTAGGCTGTCTCGTCATTGTTGGTAAAGTATATACAGCGTATATATACAGTGCCTTCGTAAAGTATTCAGACCCCTTGACTTTTTTGACATTTTGTTACGTTACAGCCTTATTCCAAAATTGATTAAATTGTTTTTGTTTCTCATCAGTCAACACACAATACCCCATAATGACAAAGCAAAACCAGGTTTTTAGAAATATTTGCATATTTATAAAAAATATATAAACTGAAATATAACAATATAACAATTACTTAAGTATTCAGACACTCAGTACTTTGGTGAAGAAACTTTGGCAGCGATTGCAATCTCGCGTCTTCTTGGGCATGATGCTACAAGCTTGGCACACCTCTATTTGGGGAGTTTCTCCCATTCTTCTCTGCAGATCCTCTCAAGCTCTGTCAGGTTGGATGGGGAGTGTCGCTGAACAGCTATTTTCAGGTTTCTCCAGAGATGGTTGATCGGGTTCAAGTGCGGGCCCTAGCTGGGCCACTAAAGGACATACAGAAGCTTGGGGTCATTGTCCTGTTGGAAGGTGAACCTTCACCCCACTCTGAGGTCCTGAGCTCTGGAACAGGTTTCCATCAAGGATCTCTGTGTACTTTGCTCCTTTCATCTTTCCCTCGATTCTGACTAGTCTCCCAGTCCTTGCCGCTGAAAAACATCCCCACAGCATGATGCTGCCACCACCATGCTTCACCGTAGGGATGGTGCCAGGTTTCCTCCAGATGTGACGCTTGGCATTCAGGCCAAAGAGTTCAATCTTGGTTTCATCAGACCAGATAATCTTGTTTCTCATGGTCTGAGAGTCTTCAGGTGCATTTTGGCAAACTGCAAGTGGGCAGTCATGTGCCTTTTACTGAGGAGTGGCTTCCGTCTGGCCACAAAGGCCTGATTGGTGGAGAGCTGCAGAGATGGTTGTCCTTCTAGAAGGTTCTCCTATCTCCACAGAGGAACTCTAGAGCTCTGTCAGCGTGACCATCAGGTTTTTGGTCACCTCCCTAACCAAGGCCCTTCTCCTCCGATTGAAATATATAAATAAAATATATCCCATTTGGCAGACGCTTTTGTCCAAAGCGACTTACAAGTCTGCTGGGGCCACTACTTTTTTACATATGGGTGGTCCCAGCGGGAATCGAACCCACGATGCTTGGCGTTGCAAGCGCCATGCTCTACCGACTGAGCCACACAGGACCGGGCAAACAGCTCCAAGAAGAGTCTTGGTAGTTTCAAACTTCTTCCATTTAAGAATTCTGGAGGCCACAGTGTTCTTGGGGACCTTCAATGCTGCAGAAATGTTTTGGTAGCATTCCCCAGTTCTGTACCTTGACACAACCCAGTCTCAGAGTTCTATGGACAATTCCTTTGACCTTTATCCTCGCTGGCTCCATCGGAACCCATGCAGATTGGACGCATTCCCAGGCTGAGAGAGACGGATGCACTGTGCGGCAACCGGGCCATTTCTTATATACAGACCGGGGGAACTGTAACGGGAAACACCTCCTCCCATGCCTTCATTCCGTCACCCTCTCCTGGGACAACCACAAGCTTCACCTTCAAGCCCTGGCCAAGGCTTTCAGGTAACTCTGCGTTCCCTCTGAACCTCTAAGTGAACCATAGGGTTCATTGGATGGAAGCCCTTTGGGATCTGGACTTGTCACTCATGTCACTAGCCTCAGTTTCACAACACCAGGAATTGATGAACTTTCATTTGATCTCCTGTTCCGAGTTCCCTTGTCCTTTCTCTTCACAGCCATACTTCGACTGGCAGCACTATCAGCAGTGGGGTCAGCTACTTGTATTTTGTCAAATCGGAGGTTCATGTCTTTAGAATCCGGTCCTCTGGCACCATCTCTGGTGTTTAGCAAACAGAGGGCCACCATGCTACCACCCCATAGGTTGCCCCATCGACCTGTTTCTCGGGCACGCCCCCCAGGGGTCGGATCTTTTCCCTATCTGAATATGGATCACATCAAGGATCTGGAAGCAGGCCTCTTGCGTGTGGGCGGGAGCAGGGTTTTTCTTTGTGGCCCGGTGGATTCCACCTCATCGACTACCGGGGACTCACCATAACCGTTCTGTATACTTATGGCCACAGCCTTCCTGCTCCAGGACACTGTGCTTGATCTAACCATCTTGTGCGGATCAGACCTGGTCAGTGGATGACCCATCAACAACACTGGTCACTATGAATACTTGGTGATGCCCTCCAACCTCTTCCAAACGCGATGTGCTTAGGGATATGCTTAACATACCAAATCATCTTTGCTCCCTTCAAGAACACACTAAGCATGTCAGACAAGTACTCAAACGCCTCCTGACAGCCATCTGTACGTTGCCGGAAAAATGTGAATTCCATTCACCGAGTACAATTCCTGGGATGGTTCCAAATGGACCCCAGGAATATGTGGACATCTATAGCAAGTGTCTGGGCTCTCAGCTTTAACCAAGGGTGGCAATGGGGGAAGAGAAGCGCGTTCCCTCTCCCTCAGAACTTTTGTAAACTCTCCTTCCAGACTCATATCAAACATCTCCAATCCAAAATCGGATGAACCATGGAGGTAGAATCAGAGGTTGGTGTTCTGTCCTGTCTCAGAGGGGTGAAGACAAAAGCTTCATCCTCCTTCACTCACACCGGCTTACCCCGACTGAGAGGAACAATGTGGGGGACTGAACTCCTAGCGGTTAAGATGGCATTGAAGGAATGGAGACACTACCGATCACCCGTTTCAAGACTTACGGACCACAAAAATCTGGAGTATATCCAGACATCTAGACAAAATGGTCTCTTTTCTTCAATCGATTCCAGTTTATTCAGCAAACTGGATGTCCCAGTTTATCATTCGAGATGCCATCTGTCCTTCCTGCTGCTAAGATTGTGGCTCCATCTCGTGGCAAGTTGAGGATACCACGTGCCACCGAACCGGACCCGAAAGGAGGTCCTGGCAATCGGTTGTTTGTCCCCAAGGCAGTGAGGACTCAGGTCCTTCTGTGGGGGCACTCCTCTCGCCTCACCTGTCATCCGGGCGTAGGTCGCCTTGGAGTTCATCCCAGTTCTGGTGGCTCCATAAGGGAAGGTCATCTACAATGCCTGTCCCATGCTGCCAGGGCAAATCTTCTCACCTCCGCCCTCAAGGACTCCTTCATCTCAGTTCAGACCCTGGTCCCATATCTCATTGGACTTTATTACTGGACTTCCTCCATCCCATGGCAATACTACTATCCTAGTCATAATCGACAGGTTTTCCAGCAGGTTCGTCCCTCTGACTGTTATCTCAAGGAAACGGCTGAGTTGGTAATTAATCATCATCCATTCCTCAAGATATGGTTTCTGACAGAGGTCCCCACCTCAAGGTTTGGAAGGCCTTCGCCAACTCATGGGGGCTTCTCAGTCTTCCAGGGTTCTCCAACTGCCAAACAGAGAGGATGAATGAGCTGGACCACCCTCCAGTGCAAAAATCTTTATTGTTTTGAAGCACTCCTCCTCCACTGGAGACGAGTGTCAGTTTTATGCTCCTCCTCCCTCAGGACCAGACTTTGAAAACCTCTGCTATCTGCGTTCCTCACAGAGGCAAGCCAACAACGTCGCCGTCCCGGGACCCTGCGCCCTGCAGAGAGTCTGTCCACAAGAGATAGTCCGGGTGGATCAAGCTGTCCCAAAAATACATCGGCCTTCACCAGGAGAGTTAACCCAGTTTCTCATCCCCACACTAAGATTAATTTTATTTCATTGTTAAAACCTGTTGTTTTTTCTGCTCTTTTGCAGACAGACCTCCCCCTCCGTATCTCATTGGAGGCCTGCGTCCATCGGATACTGGATTCGGGTGAGCGGTCCTCATGGTGGACTCACTCCAGTGTTGACATCCTGGACCCTGAAAGTTCAGGGCCCTCCACCCTAATTAGGAACATAGCCACCTAGGGGGATTCCTCCTCAGGGTTGCCTTTTGCACTAGATGCCCCCATTGTGCTTTTTGACCTTATTTTTTTATTGTTTTTTATTTCACCTGTGCCTGTTTTGATTGTTTAAACCCTTGTTTCCCTCCAGTTCTGTGCTCTGTGTTTGTATGTTAGCACCCAGCCCTAGTGTTCTGTGTATTCTTGTCGATTCCGGTGGATGCTCTTGTGGAAATGAGTAACTTTTTTGTGCTATTCTCACCACCTTTTGGATTTGCCTATTTTTAAATAAAGGACTTCTCCTTTTTAATTAAAAAAAACTGCTGTGTCTGCCTTAAATCAGTTGGTTAAAAACTCCGGAGACACATTCCTGACAAATCATGTCCAATCGACTGAATTTTCCACAGGTGGACTCCAATCAAGTTGTAGAAACATCTCAAGGATGATCAATGGAAACAGGATGTATCTGAGCTCAATTTTGAGTCTCATTGCAAAGGGTCTGAATATTTATGTAAATAAGGTATTTGTGTTTTATTTGTAACAAGTTTGCAAGATTATATAAAAACCTGTTATCGCTTTGTCATTATGGGGTATTGTGTCTAGATTGATGAGGGAAATGTTTAGTTTAATACATTTTATATTAAGGCTGTAACGAAACAAAATGTGGAGAAATGGAAGGGGTCTGAATACTTTTCAAATGCACTATATCTACAATGTGTAGAGTGAGCACATACCATGTGTATGTGTGTCGGTGCCTATGTGTGTGTCTCTTCACAGTCCCCGCTGTTCCATAAGGTGTAGTTTTGTCTGTTTTTAAATCTGATTCTAGATTGCTTCAATGAAGCTTTATGCTACAATTTACCACAGTTGCTACTAATACCACTACTATTGAAGTAACTACCACTACTACTACTACCACCACCCCCACTACTGTAACAACTATTATAGTACCACTACCATTACTACTTGCCCATTATAACCCACTATAATACCTCCACACCTACAAACCATCCCAAAATAGGTCACTATGACTAACCTATAGCCTATGACAACCATATTACTACAATTTCTAATGCTGTCCCTACCACAACCACTTCTTTAAATACCATGAAAAACACATCAAAAGACGCAAGCAAACCACATTTTCTTCAGGAAATTTAATTTTTCTAGTTACAATCGAATGCTGTAGATCTGCAAAGTTCTAAGTATTGCATTAGAAGTGACCTGATGAAATATTAATATTAATTTGTTTATTTGGGAACATACCTTGTAGTTAAAGTGCAAGAAAGAAGCTTACAAAAAATAACCAATTCTTACAACATACTTTGACAAAGAATGTGAACTTAAATGCCCTTAACAATAGCATAGCTATTCATCTTATTTTGGTATAATTTCCTCTTGACAAGGTTTTTGAACTCGTTGAAGTCGTAGTAAAAACCGAAATGCTGCTTCCTGGGGGTCATTACTGGAAAATATTTTAACAGGCAAACCTATTTCTGAACACTAGAGAGCGATATCCAAATTGTTGGAACATTGAGAGATGTTCTTTGAATATTCTTTGTTTATTTACAACCAGCCTGTTTGGATTTTCTCCGAGCAAAATTATCAGGCGATATCAGGCCAAGAAATCACTTTTTGTGCTCTTTGTCAAAATGGGATGTGATGGTGGAACTATTCCTAAAAGGCATGAGTTGGTGAAAGGCCCAAAGAAAGTTGAGAAGGTAACCTTATAGCTAGCTAGCTTAAACTAGCTAACGTTAGTTAACGCGTTTGAGCTAGCTAACGTTATGGAGGTTTTGTAAAAAAAAAACAGAGAAACTATAGTCCACCCAAACGACCTTAATGTTAGATACATACATGTGATCATTTAGCTTGCTTTTATTAATCAGTTAGTTCGCTTACTAACTCGCCATGCCCACGTAAAGTCTGCTAGCTAGCTAGCCTGTTATGCTCGTTTCAGAAATAACAAAGTATCAACATTCATCATAGTTGATGAGATACTTTGACATGGCTGTGTAATTAGCTCGTTAATACGGAGCATTATGGGACAGGTGGTAGTACAGTGGTCCTGCATCTCAATCAGAGTTACTCTAACAATTCCTTCCTTGGTTGTCTCCTGTCACTAACTGTATTTAGCTAGCGACGAAGTATTTAAGATATAACCAAATGCAACGGAACAGCAGTGGGCATGAACTAAGTTGAAAGTGTGAATCTCTCTACTCAAGGTTGACAAAAATGCAGCGCTTGCTGCTCGGTGGAAGTATTGTGCTCTCAGTACGGAGAAACTCCGGCGCCCAATTGTTACTTGTGATCTGGGAAGGTGAGGATTATTTTCATCAGTTTGTTTTTTATTTTACCTTTGTTTAACTAGGCAATTCAGTTATAACAAAGTATTATTTACAATGATGGCCTACCAAAAGCCCCCTGCGGGTACAGGGATGGGGTAACAAACAAAACACACACCACGACGAGTTAACACTACATAAAGAGAGACCCAAGACGACAACACAGCATGGCAGAAACACATAACAACATGGTAGCAGCACAAAACATCATACAAACATTATTGGGCACAGACAACAGCACGAAGAGCAAGAATGTAGACAACAATACATCACGCAAAGCAGCCACAACTGTCAGTAAGAGTGTCCATAATTGAGTCTTTCAATGAAGAGATTGAGATAAAACTGTCCAGTTTGAGTGCTCGTTCGTTGCAGCTCATTCCAGCCACTAGCTGCAGTGAACTGAAAAGATGAGCGACCCAGGGATGTGTGTGCTTTGGGGACCTTTAACAGAATGTGACTGGCAAAACGGGTGTATGTGGAGGATGAGGGTTACAGTCGATATCTCAGATAGGGGGGAGTGAGGCCTGAGAGGGTTTTATATATAAGCATCAACAAGTGGGGCTTGCGACACATATACAGATATGACCAGTTTACAGAGGAGTATAGAGTGCAGTGATATGTCCTATAAGGACCATTGTGGTAAATCTGATGGCCTAATGGTAAAGGACATCTAGCTGCTTGAGAGCCCCCTACCTGCCGATCTATAAATTACATCTCCGTTGTTGTGCACTTGTCATACAGCTGGTGTGACACTGTTATGTATTTACACTGAACAAAAATATATAAACACAATTTCAAAATTTTACTGAGTTACAGTTATATAAGGAAATCAGTCAAATTAAATAAATTCACTAGGCCATAATCTATGGATTTTACATAACTGGGTGGGCCTGATGGGGCATAGGCCCTCTCACTTTGGAGCCAGGCACACCCACTGGGGAGCCAGGCCCAGCCAATCAGAATGAGTTTTTCCCCACAAAGGGCTTTATTACAGACATAAATACAGCTCTGGTGGACATTCCTTCAGTCAGCATGCCGATTGCACACTCCCTCAAAACATCTGTGGCATTGTGTTGTGTGATCAAACTGCACATTTCAGAGTGGCCTTTTATTGTCCCCCGCGCAAGGTGGGCCTGTGTAATGATCATGCTGTTGAATCCGTTTCTTGATATGCCACACCAGTCAGGTGGATGGATTATCGTGGTAGTAATTACTTCAACCGTTGTGGTATTAGTAGCGACTGTGGTAAATTGTAGCATAAATTCACTGCGTGACGATTAGTTTAGCAACCGCATTACGTGTTTTTGTTAACTTGTCTAGTCAAGTAGGCCAAGGCTAGGCCTGTAGCTTCTCTTCAGTCATAACTTATTTTCCTAGAAGACATAATTAGGATAATTACATAAATCGGTATTCACAAATAAATGTCTTACGGTAGAATGAATGCATCAATCATCTAGCTGACATCTGTAAAGTTTTCTTTTTCAATGTTGCTCCTCTTGATGGGACCGCGGAGAAAGCGCAACAGTTCTAAACAATGTATCCTAAATACTATTTCCTTGCAAACATATTTTCAGGATAAAAGCAATGAAAATGAATGTTTCTGTTAAGAATTCACTTCTTCATTGATGCATATTCTCCTTCGTTAAAATATTGACAGCTGTTATATAAGACATAGATATAGACATATCAAATCAAAGTTTATTTGTCACGTGTGCTGAAAACAACAGGTGTAGTAGACCTTACAGTGAAATGCTTACTTACAAGCCCAAACCAACAGTGCAATTTTTAAGTAAAAAATAGGTTGTAGGTAAATAATAAAGAAAACGGTGAAAACAACAGTAGCGAGGCCATATACAGGTGGTACCAGAGTCAATCTGCGGGGGCACCGGTTAGTCGGGCTGATTGAGGTAATATGTACATGTAGAGAGTAGCAGCAGCGTAAAAGAGGGTGTTGGCAGGTGGCGGGACACAATGCAAATAGTCCGGGGAGACATTTGATTACCCGTTTAGGAGCCTTATGGCTTGGGGGTAAAAGCTGTTGAGAAGCCTTTTGGTCCTAGACTTGGTATTCCGGTACCGCTTGCCATGCGGTAGTAGAGAGAACAGTCTATGACTGGGGTGGCTGGGGTCTTTGACAATTTTTAGGGATTTCCTCTGACACCGCCTGGTGTAGAGGTCCTGGATGGCAGGCAGCTTGGCCCCAGTGATGTACTAGGCTGTATGCACTACGGTGCCTTGCCGTCGGAGGCCGAGCAGTTGCCGTACCAGGCAGTGATGCAACCAGTCAGGATGTTCTCGATGTTGCAGCTGTAGAACCTTTTGAGGATCTCAGGACCCATGCCAAATCCTTTCAGTCTCCTGAGGGGGAATAGGTTTTGTTGTGCCCTCTTCACAACTGTCTTGGTGTGTTTGGACTATTCTAGTTTGTTGGTGATGTGGACACCAAGGGATTTGAACTCTCAACCTGCTCCACTACAGCCCCGTCGATGAGAATGGGGGCGTGCTTGGTCCTCCTTTTCCTGTATTCAACAATCATCTCCTTTGTCTTGATCACATTGAGGGATAGGTTGTTATTCTGGCACCACCCGGCCATGTTTCTGACCTCCCTATAGGCTGTCTTGTTGTCTGTGATCAGGCCTACCACTGTTGCGTCATCTGCAAACTTAATGATGGTGTTGGAGTCGTGCCTGGCCATGCAGTCGTGGGTGAACAGGGAAGTACAGGAGGGGACTGAGCATGCAACTCTGAGGGGCTCCAGTGTTGAGGATCAACGTGGCAGATGTGTTGCTACCTACACTCACCACCTGGGGGAGGCCTGTCAGGAAGTGCAGGATCCAGTTGCAGAGGCAGGTGTCCCAGGATCCTTAGCTTAGTGATGAGCTTTGAGGGCACTATGGTGTTGAATGCTGAGCTGTAGTCAGTGAATAGCATTCTCACATAGGTGTTCCTTTTGTCCAGGTGGGAGAGGGCAGTGTGGATTGCAATAGAGATTGCATTTACATTACATTTACATTTAAGTCATTTAGCAGACGCTCTTATCCAGAGCGACTTACAAATTGGATTGCATCATCTGTGGATCTGTTTGAGCGGTATGCAAATTGCAGTGGGTCTAGTGTTTCTAGGATAATGGTGTTGATGTGAGCCATTACCAGCCTTTCGAAGCACTGCATGTATGTACAGTCACTGTGATAAAGCCAGTGACTGATGTGGTGTACTCCTCAATGCCATCAGAAGAATCCCAGAACATATTCCAGTCTGTGATAGCAAAACAGTCCTGTAGTTTAGCATTGCTTCATCTGACCACTTTTTTTTTTTTTTATAGACTGAGTCACTGGTGCTTCCTGCTTTACTTTTTGCTTGTAAAGCAGGAATCAGGAGGATATAATTATGGTCAGATTTGCCAAATGGAGGGTGAGGGAGAGCTTTGTATGCATCTCTGTGTGTGGAGTAAAGGGGATCTAGAATTTTTTCCCCCTTTGGTTTAACATTTAACATGCTGATAGAAATAAGGTAAAACTGATTTAATGTTGCATTAAAGTCCCCAGACACAAGGAGCGCCGCCTCTGGGTGAGCGGTTTCCTGTTTCTTATTTCCGTATAGAGCTGACTGAATTAATGCATATTCGCTTTTGCTTGAGATACTGTAAGAAATACATCTTGGCATATTGCTCCACTTTTCCTGAGACAAAAATCAAATTTGGTGTATCATTATCCTGGAAGAAATACTTAATTCTGCAGGAGTTAATTTCATATTTGGCTACATGTAAGATGTTCTAGCTCTGTCCGTGTCCAGATTTCAGTTAGTAATCCATTAACCCATCTCAAGTTCAAGTGTCATTTTAGCTCTCTCATTTCAACTCTCTCATTTGTTGGCAAGGAAACATGTTATAATGCAATATATTAGTCTCTCACAATAATAGTCTTTCACAATAAACAAGTAATTCACAATACTACTCTATGTAGTTATAGTAATAGACATTCACAACAATGTTGTGGGTGTAGAGATGTGCAACTAGTCATCTTGTGACATCGTCATGGAGAGAATAGATACTTTATTGTCTGTTGGTTAGAACGGAAATATGTCTTCTGCTTTTCCCAACTGCCTGCAGTGCAGCACCCCTGGGTGGAGAACAATTGTGGGAATAGAGTCATCCTGGGCAGAAACCATTGTGGTTGTGCACCAAACTAATTTATTGGTCTTGTAGAGCTGTGTTTCCTGATCCTAGAGTCGCAAATGGTTGCACATTTTATTTTTTGCAATAGCACTACACACCTGATTCAAATCATCAAAGCTTGGTACATTGATCATTTTAATCAGTTGTGTAGTCTTAGTACAAAAACAAGAATGTGTACACCTTTGGGTCCCCAGGACCAGGATTGTGAAACAGAGGTTGGCGAGGCAGACCAGCAACTGGAAGGTTAATGGTTCAAGACCCGGACTGGGGCAACACAAATATGGGAATGGAACTGAACTGGCAACTGGAAGGCTGCTGGTCAATGATACCATGTATCATCTGCTACCATTGTGCCCATGAGCAAGGCATCAAACCCCCCCAGAATTGCTCTCCATCTTCTGGCAAGCTAGCTAGTTAGCTACTGGCAAGTTAGCTACTGGCAAGTTAGCTACTGGCAAGTTAGCTACTGGCAAGCTAGCTACTGGCAAGTTAGCTACTGGCAAGTTAGCTACTGGCAAGTTAGCTACTGGCAAGCTAGCTACTGGCAAGCTAGCTACTACTGGCAAGCTAGCTACTGTAGCTACTGGCAAGCTAGCTACTGTAGCTACTGGCAAGCTAGCTACTGTAGCTACTGGCAAGCTAGCTACTGGCAAGCTAGCTACTGTAGCTACTGGCAAGCTAGCTACTGTAGCTACTGGCAAGCTAGCTACTGTAGCTACTGGCAAGCTAGCTACTGTAGCTACTGGCAAGCTAGCTACTGTAGCTACTGGCAAGCTAGCTACTGTAGCTACTGGCAAGCTAGCTACTGGCTGTCTGGCTAGTTAGCAAGCTAGAGATGTTGCAGCAACCCACAATCAGATTTATTTTCCTGTAACATAAAAAGTTAGCTTTTTGGGTGGTAAAGACAGCTTTTAACAGAATAAATAGCTTTTGCTAGGCCTTCAGACACTGAGTGGAAAACAGCTAACTAGCTAGCAAGCAGTGAATTGTAGCCAGATCTTCATAGCAGTGATCCACGCACGTTGTTCTGTTGTGTTTCAATGAACCCCAACAACACAGCACTCAATCCTTGGCTACAGTAGCTAAAGTAGTAGCTAAAGTTAGCTACTGGCTAGCTAGTTAGCTAAACAACTTCTTGTTGTAGCTTTCCTTCAGACTAGATGCTTTGTGGCATATTGCTGCCTTTCACAGGTCGGAGTGCGATTTACAGATTTGGGACACAGAAATAGGGGATTGGCTAAGGGGAGCTAGCTGCAACTTGTTGATGGCGCTCACTAGCTTTAGTTACTAAGGGGCTCCCGAGTGGTGCAGCGTTCTATCTCAGTGCAAAAGGAGTCACTACAGACCCTGGTTTGACTCTAGGCTGTATCACAACCAGCCGTGATTGGGCAACACCATAAGGCGGCGCACAATTGGCACAGCGTCATTAGGGTTTGGCCAGGGTAGGCCGTCATTGTAAATAAGAATTTGTTCTTAACCGACTTGCCTAGTTAAATAAAGGTTAAATAAAATCAAAAATCTTGCCCAATGCAACAGGAAATGGTCAGGGGCCAAGATTCAACATTTAACAGTTCTCAAATTTTTGTCAAAACAGGTCTATTAGATAGTTCTATCACAAATGTATTCCGTAATCTTTAATGTTATTCTTGTTTACAGACTTTACAACAAAGATGCCGTGATTGAGTTCCTTCTGGATAAATCCGCAGATAGACCCAACAGCGAGGTTGTATCACATCTCCGTGGCATTAAGGTATGGAAATTATCTGTGGTTTCAGCAGAGGCCACACATATCATTTAGTGATGGGGGAAAAAATCTATACAGTTACATCGCAATATTATTTTTGGATGATATTATATTGACTCATAAGTGTTGATTTGTAAAAAATATTTTTTATCCTATACCTTGTTCTACATCTTCTTCTGAAATAGCAAGCCAACATCTTTCCTGCACTTTTATTTCCCTGATTGATCAGAATTTGTTTTCTCGTGCTCTCTTGTATTTCTGCAGCAGACATATAGTGAGCAATATGTTTGGAACATCACATTGCAATAAAATCTCAGTATTAAATTACAATACATATAGAATCGTGTGAATCGCAATACATATCGCATCGCCACTTAAGTATCGTGATAATATCTTATTGTGAGGTCCCTGGCAATTCCCAGCCCTAATATCATTGCATTATCTAAAGGGAATCAAATGAAATGATAACCCATAATATTATGGTGTGTGTGTCATTCCACAGGATATAAAGGAGCTGAACCTGACTGACAACCCAGCCTGGGAAGGCGAGAGGAGGAACACCAAAGGGGACCGCTACGAGGACATGCACTGTGCCATGTTCATCTGTCCTGTGGTGGGCCTGGAGATGAATGGCAAACATAGGTACTGTGTGTGTGCGTGCACGTCATTCCTCATGGATTTCTTCATCGCTCTGAGGGACCTACCTAAATTTGTCCAATTAGTAAGGCTTGTTCTCCTTTGCAAAATGTTTTGCTACGGTGTGAACTAATGTATAGGACCCTAGATACTAGCATCTCGTCAACGTCTCACCATCTTATTCAATGAGAAGCATAGATGGGTGCAGTTTGGTCTCACAATGTTGGCATCTTACAGAGTACTGGCACTCAATCTAATGCAGTTGCCTCTAGCCTGAGTCTCGGCCTGACTTCACAATGACAGTAACGGGGTTGGCAAGAGCGCACACAGATCTGGGACCAGGGTCTGTGCAGTGGTAAACTCTAAACTGTAGAGATGAGATTGAGTGATAACATGAGCCACTCCACTATTTGAGCATTGTCACTTTCTTTAAGAAATTTTTTAAGGACAATATAATTCTGAACTCCTTCGGGATAGGAATAGAAGGAAGTAGACGGGCAGGTAGACAGAGTAAAAGGGGGACAATAGAGGTTTGTTGCATCACAATCTTAACCCTTGTGTGTGTGATCTTGTCTCGCAGGTTCTGTTTTCTGCGTACCTGTGGTTGTGTGTTTTCCGACCGCGCCCTGAAGGAAGTCAAGACTGAGATATGTCACAAGGTTGGTCAAGACTATGTAGCATCCTCTCCAACAAGCTATGCTGTTCTGCAGTTTGCTGACTTTCAAGTTTTATTGTACATTTTCTAGCAAGCTCTCGCCCAACAATGCAGTAACTAATATCCATAGTACACATGAGAAGTAGATAAGCTATATACAGAGTCAGTTCCAGGGTCAGTACCTATACCTTATTTACAATGTGCAGGTATACTGGAGTGGTAAGGGTAGATAGAGTGCCTTCAGAAAGTATTCACACTCCTTGACTTTTTCCAAATTTTGTTGTTACAGCCTGAATTTAAAATTGATTCAATTGTGATGATTTTTTTGTTGTTGTCACTGGCCTACCCACTATACCCCATAATTTGTGGAAGGGGAATTATGTTTTAAAAAATATATATATTTACAATTTAATAAAAAATGTCAAGCTGAAATGTTTTGAGTCAATAACTATTCAACCCCTTTATTATGACAAGCCTAAATAAGTTCAGGAGTCAAAATGTGCTTAATATGTTGCATTTTATTAAAATCATCATACGGGTATACTTCCTGTATTTTGAAAGTTACATGTCTTTCAAAACATTTAGGACTATGTCAACAATGCATAATGGACAAACAAATACCAAAATATAGTTTTTGAGTGGAGTTTTCCTTTAACAAGTCACACAAGTTGCATGGACTCACTCTGTGTGCAATAATAGTGTTTACTATCAAAATAAAGACAGTTGCACACTCTATGTATAATAATCTCCCAGCAATTTAATGGGTATTTACCAACGTTTCGGCATCACTGTGCCTTCCTCAAGGTAATGTCATGAATACTTGAACCAGGTTATGTAGACGCACGATGCAATTAGTGTAACCAATGACAGTAGTGAGGGGTGTGTCATAATGATTACGTTAATTCAAATTAATTAGGGAAACTGTAAAGAAAAACGGTATATGGCATATTAAATATATTACGCTATTGTTATATAGAAACATAATGGAATATTGTACATCATATTAGCATCAACATACATTATTGTTTCATTCAATTCACAATCATTTCGTATTTCATTTAGTTTTTGTTACATATAATATTTTGGTTCAACTTTAATATATAATGAGCATCATGAAATTATTATGTGAAATTGAATGAAACAATAATTTATGTTCATTGTTTTTTAAAATCTACAATAATAGTGTTTAACATGATTTTTGACTACCTCATCACTGTACCCCACATATACAATCTGTGAGGTCCCTCAGTCGAGCCGTGATTTTCAAATACAAATTCAACCACAAAGACCAGGGAGGTTTTCCAATGCCTTGCAAAGAAGGGCACCTATTGGTAGATGGGTTAAAATATAAAAAGCAGACATTGAATATCCCTTTGAGCATGGTGAAGTCATTAATTACACTTTGGCTGGTGTGTCAATGCACCTAGTCTCAGTTGCCGGTAGGAAAGGTAGGAAACCACTCAGGGATTTGACATGAATCCAGTTGTGACTTTAAAACAGTTATAGAGTTTAATGACTGTGATAGGATAAACAACATTGTAGATACTCCCCAATACTTACTAACCTCATTGACAGAGTGTACAGAATAAAACAAAACAAATAAATTAAAAAGCATCCTGTTTGCAACAAGGCACTAAAGTAATACTGCAAGAAATGTGACAAAACAATTCACTTTTTGTCCTGAATACAAAGTGTTTTGTTTGGGACAAATCCAATAGAACACATTACGGAGTACCACTCTCCATATTTAAGCATAGTGGTGGCTGCATCATGTTATGAGTATGCTTGTAATCGTTAAGGACTGGGGAGTTATTTAGCAAAACAAATGTAGCTAAGCACGTGCAAAATCCTAGAGGAATACCTGGTTCAGTCTGCTTTCCACCAGACACTTGGATATTAATTCACCATTTAGCAGGACAATAACCTAAAACACAAAGCCAAATCTATACTGGAGTTGCTTACCAAGAAGACAGTGAATGTTCCTGAGTGGCTGAGTTAGATTTTCATGCATATTTAAGTCAAAACTCTATGGCAAGACCTGTAAATGGTTGTCCAGCAATGGACAAATCAACAATATATTTGACATGAAAAGAATGTGTAAATATTGTACAATCCAGGTGTGGAAAGCTCTTAGAGACTTACCCAGAAAGACTCACAGCTGTAATCGCTGCCAAAGGGGATTCTAACATACAGTATATTGAATACTTGTCTAATGAAGATATTTTTGTGTTTTATATATTTATACATATATTTTACATTTTGTCTTCCACTTTAACACTAGAGTATTTTGTGTAGATGGTTGACAAAAAATGACAAATCCATTTTAATCCCACTTTGTAACACAACAACATTTTGAAAAAGTAAAGGGGTGTGAATGCTTTCTGAAGGCCCTTGTATGACTAGGCATCAGGAAATATGATGAACAGACTAGCAGCAGTGTATTTGATGATTGTATATTAGTCTGTTTGTGTAGAGTCAGAGTGAGTGAGTGGCCTTGTCCGATTACCCATACTTGTGTCCTAAATTAGTACTTACTCAGGTGGTAAAACAGGACTCTGCTGCCTGCTTGTTTGTGTCCCGCTTGAGTATGTGACAAAAGAAAGATGAATAGTACAGTCGTGGCCAAAAGCTTTGAGAATGACACAAAAATAAATGTTCACAAAATTTGCTGCTTCAGTGTCTAGATATTTTTGTCAGATGTTACTATGGAATACTGAAGTATAATTTCAAGAATTTCATAAGTGTTAAAGGCTTTTATTGACAATTACATGAAGTTGATGCAAAGAGTCTATATTTGCAGTGTTGACCCTTCTTTTTCAAGACCTTTGCAATCTGCCCTGGCATGCTGTCAATTAACTTCTGGGCCACATCCTGACAGATGGCAGCCCATTCTTGCATAATCAATACTTGGAGTTTGTCAGAATTTGTGGGGTTTTGTTTGTCCACCCGCCACTTGAGGATTGACCACAAGTTCTCAATGAGGTTATAGATCTGGGGAGTTTCCTGGCCATGGACCCACAATATCAATGTTTTGTTCCCCGAGCCTCTTAGTTATCACTTTTGCCTTATGGCAAGGTGCTCCATCATGCTGGAAAAGGCATTGTTCGTCACCAAACTGTTCCTGGATGGTTGGGAGAAGTTGCTCTCGGAGGATGTGTTGGTACCATTCTTTATTCATGGCTGTGTTCTTAAGCAAAATTGTGAATGAGCTCACTCCCTTGGCTGAGAAGCAACCCCACACATGAATGATCTCAGGATGCTTTATTGTTGGCATGACACAGGACTGATGGTAGCGCTCACCTTTCTTCTCCGGACAAGCTTTTTTTCCGGATGCCCCAAACAATTGGAAAGAGGATTCATCAGAGAAATTACTTTACCCCAGTCCTCAGCAGCCCAATCCCTGTACCTTTTGCAGAATATCAGTCTGTCCCTGATGTTTTTCCTGGAGAGAAGTGGCTTCTTTGCTGCCCTTGACACCAGGCCATCCTCCAAAAGTCTTTACCTCACTGTGCGTGCAGATGCACTCACACCTGCCTGCTGCCAATCCTGAGCGAGCTTTGTACTGGTGGTGCCCCATTCCCGCAGCTGAATCAACTTTAGGAGACGGTCCTGGCACTTGCTGGACTTTCTTGGGCGCCCTGAAGCCTTCTTCACAACAATTGAACCGCTCTCCTTGAAGTTCTTGATGATCCCATAAATGGTTGATTTAGGTGCAATCTTACTGGAAGCAATATCCTTGCCTGGGAATCCCTTTTTGTGCAAAACAATGACAGAGGAAGAACAATGATTCCAAGCAACACGTTCCTTTTGGAGCTTCCAGTCTGTTATTCGAACTCAATCAGCATGACAGAGTGATCTCCAGCCTTGTCCTCGTCAACACTCTCTTGTGTTAACCTCTCTAGGGTACGTGGGATGGTAGCGTGCCACCTGTCAACAGCCAGTGAAACTGCAGTGCCCCAAATTCAAAACAACAGAAATCCCATAATTACAATTCTTCAAACATATATGTATTTAACACCATTTTAAAGATACACTTGTTGTAAATCCAGCCACAGTGTCCGATTTCAAAAAGGCTTTACGACAAAAGCAAACCAAACGATTGTTCGGTCAGAGCCAAGTCACAGAAAAACACAGCCATTTTTCCAGCCAAAGAGAGGAGTCAGAAATATAGATAAAATTAATCACTAACCTTTGATGCTCTTCATCAGATGACACTCACATGCATTGTGTAACATGAAGTCCTATATGTTTTGTTCCAGTAAAGTTCATATTTATATCCAAAAATCTGAGTTTACATTGGCACGCTATGTTCAGTAGTTCCAAAACATCCGGTGATTTTGCAGAGAGCCACATCAATTTACAGAAATACTCATAATAAACATTGATAAACGATACAAGTGTTATTCACAGAATTAAATATATACTTCTCCTTAATTCAACCGTTGTGTCAGATTTTAAAAAAACTTTACGGAAAAAGCAAACCATGCAATAATCTGAGTACGGTGCTCAGACGGCAAATCAAGCCAAATTGATATCCGCCATGTTGAAGTCAACATTAGTCAGAGATAGCATTATAAATATTCACTTACCTTTGATGATCTTCATCAGAATGCACTCCCAGGAATCCCAGTTCCACAATAAATGTTTGTTTTGTTCGATAATGTTCATCATTTATGTCCAAATAGCTTCTTTTGTTAGCGTGTTTGGTAAACAAATCCAAACTCACAAAGCTCGTTCACTAGTTGCAGACGAAACGTCCAAAAGTTCCGTTACAGTCCGTAGAAACATGTCAAACGATGTATAGAATCAATCTTTAGGATATTTTTTACATAAATCTTCAATAATGTTCCAACCGGAAAATTCCTTTGTCTGTAGAAAAACAATGGAACGCAGCTCGCTCTCACATGAACGCGCGAGACAGAGCTCGTGGCTGCTGGCAGACTTCTGACTCATTCCCCTCTCATTTGGCCCCACTATACAGTAGAAGCATCAAACAAGTTTCTAAAGACTGTTGACATCGAGTGGAAGCCTTAGAAAGTGCAACATGACCCCATAGACACTGTGTATTTGATAGGGCAATACTCGAAAAACTACAAACCTCAGATTTTCCACTTCCTGGTTGGATTTTTTTTCTCAGGTTTTTGCTTGCCATATGAGTTATGTTATACTCACATCATTCAAACAGTTTTTGAAACTTCAGAGTGTTTTCTATCCAAATCTACTAATTATATGCATATTCTAGCTTTTATGGCAGAGTAGCAGGCAGTTTAATTTGGGCTTGCTTTTCTTCCAAAATTCCCAATGCTGCCCCCTACCCTAGAGAAGTTAACAAGAGAATCACTGACCTGATTTCAGCTTGTCCTTTTGTGGCAGGGCTGAAATGCAGTGGAAATATTTTGCGGGGATTCAGTTAATTTGCATGGCATGGGATTTTGCAATTAATTGCAATTCATCTGATAACTATTCATAACAGTATATGCAAATTGCCATCATATAAACTGAGGCAGCAGACTTTATGAAAAATAATATTTGTGTCATTCTCAAAACTTTTGGCCACGACTGTATACAACGTTTAGAAAAAATCGATTGTACTTTAAATTAGACTTGGGCGGTGTCCAGATTTTTACATTGTCATACTGTCCTTCACTTATCCCAGGATTTACAGTATTAGCAGCATAGCAAACAGGGGGGCGCTAAAAATGCAAGAAAAGCCCATTGGGTCTCTATTACCAGAATGCTAAAACAAATTGTACAAATGAATTGTGAAATCACATAGTTTTCACTCATCAGCATTTCGCTAACATAAACTAATTGCTAAGACAGGCAAATCTAGCTCATTAAGTTCTACAAGTGTAGCATGTCATTTTCAGTGAATGTGGACATCTTTCAAGCTAAAGTGAACGAGAGAAATTGTGCAAATGAATGAAGTTGTGATGCTGTTCTTCCTTCAGAAAAGCATGCATGTGTACAAGGAGCAGAGGGATGAAGAACGGAGGAGGAAAAAACGCTTGTAGAAAGTACAGGGAACAAATGGTAGTTGTACAGACAGGTCTTTGACTTCTGGCAGAAAGCTATTATAAGATATCTGATGGCAAATATTTAGAAGTGAATTGCATAAAAGTGTACTTCATCCCCTCGTGTGCACCGCACAACAGCTCCCGCCATCTCCCGTGACTGACTCCCGCCAAACATGTGACTGGCATAACTGTTCTGGGGTTCTACGGTACTCTTCATAATGTAAAATATGACCGGTGAAATGAAGAACGTAGTCTCCTAACTTATTGCTTAAGTTGACTGCAGGTATTAACTTCTAAAGTATCTACAAATATTCACATTTTTTGAAAATCTTCTAAGAAATTGTATTGACGGTATTGAAAAACCGTCCCGTGCCTTTTTCAAATACCCCAGTATACCACCCAAGCCTACTTTAAATGCAGGCTGTCATACTCTTTTTGGCATTGACAACAGCTGATCAATTAGCTATGGGGATGCACTACCAAAATCAACGAATAATGGGAAACAACGCAATTGGTCATGATGCATTCTCTGTATGCGAAAATGGAGTATGTGAATTTTTGAAAATCGGGTATATTTTAAATGCCAGGATTTTATACTCATTTCCGCTCTTCATCTCGTAGAATTCGATGCACACTTGTCCACAATACATTGGAAGAGGTCGGCTGGGAATGTTAGGCCCAAGTTTTTTTCAAGTAGCCAAACAACAAAACTAGGCTACTTAATTGGGAAGATGCAGAATAGCAAAGCTTCTG
The DNA here is from genome assembly GCF_036934945.1 of Oncorhynchus masou masou. Taxonomy (NCBI): domain Eukaryota; kingdom Metazoa; phylum Chordata; class Actinopteri; order Salmoniformes; family Salmonidae; genus Oncorhynchus; species Oncorhynchus masou. The sequence continues at coordinate 13,887,559 of NC_088217.1, read as the reverse complement.
TGGTGGTGTTCAAATGTATAGTACCAGTCAAAAGTTTGGACACACCTACTCATTCCAGGGTTTTTCATTATTTTTACTATTTTCTACATTGTAGAATAATAGTGAAGACATCAAGACTATGAAATAACACATATGGAATCATGTAGTAACCAAATAAGCGTTAAACAAATCAAAATATATTTTAGATTTTGAGATTCCTCAAAGTAGACACCCTTTGCCTTGATGACAGCTTTGCACACTCTTGGCATTCTCTCAACCAGCTTCATGAGTTTGTCACCTGGGATAATTTCAATTAACGTATGCCTTGTTAAAAGTTCATTTCTGGAATTTATTTCCTTAATTAATGTGTTTGAGCCAATCAGTTGTGTTGTGACAAGGTAGGGGTGGTATACAGAAGATAGCCCTATTTGGTAAAAGACCAAGTCCATATTATGGCAAGAACAGCTCAAATAAGCAAAGAGAAACAACAGTACATTATTATTTTAAGACATGAAGGTCAGTCAATCTGGAAAAGTTCCAAGGACTTTGAAAGTTTCTGCAAGTGCAGTTGCAAAAACCATCAAGCACTATGATGAAACTGGCTCTCGTGAGGACTTCCACAGGAAAGGAAGACCCAGAGTTACCTCTGCTGCAGAGGATAAGTTCATTAGAGTTACCAGCCTCAGAAACTGCAGCCCAAATAAATGCTTCACAGAGTTATAGTAACAGACACATCAACATCAACTGTTCAGAGGAGACTGCGTAAATCAGGCCTTCATGATTGAAATGCTGCAAAGAAACCATTACTAAAGGACACCAATAATAATAAGAGACTTGCTTGGACCCCGAAACACGAGCAGTGGACATTAGACCGGTGGAAATCTGTCCGTCGGTCTGATGAGTCCAAATTTGGTTCCAACCTCTGTCTTTCTGAGATGCAGAGTAGGAGAATGGATGATCTCCGCATGTGTAATTCCCACCGTGGCTTCCTGAATGGCTACCACAGCATTCTGCTGCAATAAGCCATCCCATATGGTTTGCGCTTTGTGGGACTATCATTTTGTTTTTCAACAGGACAATGACCCAACACACCTCCAGGCTGTGTAAGGGTTGTTTGACCAAGAAGGAGAGTGATGGAGTGCTGCAGCAGATGACCTGGCCTCCACAATCACCTGACCTCAACCCAATTGAGATGGTTTGGGATGAGTTGGACTGCAGAGTGAAAGAAAAGCAGCCAACAAGTGCTCAGCATATGTGGGAACTCCTTCAAGACTGTTGGAAAAACATTCCAGATTAAGCTGGTTGAGAGAATGCCAAGAGTGTGCAAAGCATCAAGGAAAACTGTGGATACTTTGAATATTTCAAATATGAAATATATTTTGATTTGCTTAACACTTTTTTGGTTACTACATGAATCCATATGTATTATTTCATTGTCTTCACTATTATTCTACAATGTAGAAAATAGGAAAACATTAAGAAAAACTCTTGAATGAGTAGGCGTTTCCAAACTTTTGACTGGTACTGTAGGCTAAGGTGTTTTTGGCCTGCTTAAAATAACAAGTATTTCATAATAGGCATATTATTATATATATTTTTTACCCATACTGGATTAGTTTTTTTGTCATTGAAAAGTGTTGTCAGAGCTTTTAAACAAAATATTAAACACATTTTTTTTTCTGAACATGTCGGCATCGGGGGACTCTGGATGTGGCTGCGTTTATAACGTCATGTTAATCAGGCCATTTGATTTAAACATATGGATGTTAGGCTTCCTGTTGAATTATTTAATTAATGGATCAAGCATTTGCAGTCATTCTGATCTTGCTCCCAATGATCCGTGCTTGAATTTATTATGTTGCTGCCTAATAGTCTGCTATAACCAGTCTGAGTCGGCCTATAACTCAATTCCTACTCTATTCAGAGTTTGGAGAAATTAATTTAAATGGAAATTAACTAATATCAGGCTGGTTAATGCGATGCTTGTCTGTTAAATTTGGAAAAATCCACCCAGCCCCATCTACTCAGCCAGCCAGGAGACGCTACTGCGTTGCAGCTGTGGCATACTACATACTTTTTACTAGACGTTATGTGCTAAATAGTATGCGATGATGAGTACATAGTATGTAGTACGCTTGTATGGTTATTCGGACACAGCCAGTGTGTAGAATCCTATTTGTGTGCATAGTCAGTCTGTGTAGCCATTTTGTTAGCTACAGTGGGCTCCAAAATTACTGGCCCCACTGACTGGCAATGAACAAATAATACTTAAAAAATATAACAATATAACTATAGAGAGAAACTCAAAATACCAAAATGTGAAAAATACGTTACTTTATTAGTGTTTCAATGGAAACCACCAAAATCATTTATTGATTTAATTAAAAAACAATGTCTTCCAAATCCAGGTTTCACAATTAATGGCACCCTTGAATATTATTGTAAATAACATCTACCAAAATTAAACTAGGAATTAAATTCCACATATTTAAGTTTATCTAAGTGTTAAAGAACTATATTGAGCCATTTACATCACTTCCTTTTTCACTACTAGGTTCTAAAAATGAGAACACTCATGCAATATCCCTTTGTCATCCAACACCATGAAGAAAATAACTGGCAGTTCAACAGAGACAGATGGTCGTAGACCTTCATAAATCTGGTAATGGCTACAAGAAGATCCACAAACGATTGAATATATGACTGAGCACTGTCAGGGCAATTATTTAAACATTTCTAATGTTATGGAACAGTTAAACTTCACGGGTAGAGGACGCAAATGCATTTTGCCCCCCGGGATAGGGAGGAGGATCGTGAGAGAAGCAACAAAATCCCCAAGAATAACTGTGCAGGCCTTGGTGGCGTCTTGGGGTCACCAGGTTCTAAAAAGCACCATCAAACGCACCCTCCACAACCACAGGCTCTTTGGAAGGGTTGTCAGAATAAAGCCCTTAATGACCCGAGACACAGACACAGCGCTTGGAGTTTGCCAAATGTCATTTAAATTATGACTGGAGGAAGGTGCTCTGGTCAAATGAGACCAAAATGTAATGTTTTGGTCAGATACAGCATCGGCATGTTTGGCATCGAAACAGAGATGCATTCAAGGAGAGGCACCCCATACCCACTGTGAAATATGGTGATGGGTCAGTGATGCTTTGGGGCTGTTTTAATTCCAGAGGTCCAGAGGCACTGGTTAAGACTGATGGCATAATGATTTCCACCAAGTACCAGGCAATTTTGGCTGACAATCTGGTTGCCTCTCTCAGAAGACTGGGACTTGGCCGTGTGTGGACTTTCCAACAAGACAATGACCCTAAACATAACTCAAGATCCACACAGAAATGGTTCTGTGACAACAAAATCAATGTTCTGCCATGGCCATGTCAGTCACCAGACCTCAATCCAATCAAAAACCTGTGGGCTGAGTTGAAGAGGGCAGTTGATAAGCGAAAAACCCAAGAATGTGAAGGATCTTGAAAGGATCTGCATAGAGGAATGGTCCAAAATCCCTCCAAATGTGTTCTTTAACCTTGTCAAACATTACAGGAAAAGACCATGCTCTTATCCTTGCCAGAGGTGATTGCACTTAGTTATAAATGAGTGCCAATAATTATGAAACCTTGATTTTGGTGAAATGTATTTTGGTGGGTTTAATAGAGTACAGTATTTCTCACATGTTGCTATTTTGAGTTCATCTCTAATTATATTGTTTATATATTTAAAGTATTGTTTGTGCATAGCCAGTCAGGGGTGCCAGTAATTTTAGAGCCCACTGTATTTAAGTCTTATGGCTTGGGAATAGAAGCTGTTGAGGAGCCTGTTGGTTTCACACTGGAGCTTGCTCCGGTAACACTTGCTGCACAGAAGCAGAGAGAACATTCTATGGCTTGGGTGGCTGGGATCTTTAACAATTTTCCGGGCCTTCCTTTCACACTCTGATATGGAGGTCCTGGATGTCAGGGTGCTTGGCCCCAGTGATGTACTGGCATTTGGATTTGACATGGGACCTCCCTTGCTGTGTTTTTTTTTCACAGTATAACTTCAGTGCCTTTGCATACAAGATTCATGGTTTGGAAAAATGTATTCTGTATATTTGTATTCTTCTTTTTACTCTGTCATTAGGTCATTATTGTGTAGTCACTACAATGTTGTTGATCCATCCTCAAGTGTTCTCCCATCACAGCCATTGAACTCTGTAGCCAATAGCCCCATCGTAATATCCCTAAGCAGTTTCATTCCTGTCCTGCAGCTCAGTTCAGAAGGATGACTGTATATTTGATGTGTCAGGGTGGTTTAATACCTAATCCATAGCATATCTATGAAGTTGATCATGCTTAAAGAGATATTCAGTGTCTGATTTGTAATTGTTACCAATCACTGAACTTATTTGAGGCTTACAAAAATCTCCCTGGTCTTAGTCCCTTTTGAACTGCCAGTTATTTCTTCATGGTGTTGAATGACAAAGGGATATTGCATGCGCATTGAAATTCAATACTTAACTGAGGGACCTTACAGATGTTGTTTTTAAATTTTAAGGAGTGAGTCCATGTAACTTAAGTGATTTGTTTAGCCAAATTTTACTCTAGAACTAATTTAGGCTTGGCTGAATACTTATGATCTACAAATATTTTATACTTTATAAATATTTTTTAATACTTATATTTTAGATTTTTCCCTTAAATATTATATATTTTTTCTTCCACTTTGACACTCAAGTGTTTTGTGTAGATTGACTAAGACATTACAATTAATTTGAATCACACTGTAACACATTTTAAGAAATCCAAGGGGTCTGAATACTTTTGCAAGGCATTCCACTTATCTAGGGTGGGTGAGGGCAGTGTGGAGTGCAATTGAGATTGTGTTGTCTATGGGTTGGTTGGTGTGGTATGCAATTTGGAGTGGGTCTGGGATGATGGTGTTGTGTGCAATAACCAGCCTTTCAAAGCGATTCCTGATTACAGACGTGAGTGCTACAGGGCGGTAGTCATTGTGGCAGGTAGCCTTACGTGCTGACCACATCGCTCGTGCGCATGTTGATTTTTTTTGCACCCACACCAGACGCGATCAGGACACACAGGTTGAAATATCAAAAAGAACTCAGAAGAAACTATATTAATTTGGGGACAGGTCGAAAAGCATTTAACATTTTTGGCAATTTACCTAGCGAGCTAATTTGGCCTGGAATATAAGCATTGGGTTGTTATTTTACCTGAAATGCACAAGTTCCTCTACACCGACAATTAATCCACAGATAAAAGGGTAAACGGAGTTTGTTTCTAGTAATCTCTCCTCCTTCAGGCTTCTTCTTTGGACTTTATATTTTGGTTTTACAACTTTAATTTGCATTACCACCACCAACTGAACTGGAGTGTGGACCTCAGTTCATCTTTCAATCACCCACATGGGTATTTGCTCCTAAAAACTATGAGGAGATGGGAGAGGTGGAACTTGTAGAGTGTCAAGTGTCACAAATAGAACCAAGTTCAATTTTAGCGCCTGGCTACGCAGACGCGTGCGAGCAGTGTGGGTGCAATGATTGAATAACATGTATGTGCACATTTGTTTTGCAACGCTCATGCATACAACGCGATGGAGTGTGGTCAGCATGTTAGAGTTCTTGGGAATAGGAATGATGGTGTTCAGCTTGAGACTTGGGGATTACAGACTTGGACAAGGAAAAGTTGAAAGTTACCAGGAATATGGTTGCCAGCTCTTCTGCGCATGCACTGAGGATGTGTCCTGGAAAATCATCCAGCCCCGTGGCCTTGCGAGTGTTGACCTGATTGAAAACCTTACTCACGTCAGCCTCGACGAGCGAGATCATCCAGTCCTCTGGGTTGGCGGGGGGCCCTCATGCAAGGCTTGGTATTGTTTTTGTCAAAGCGTGCATAAAATGCATTAAGTTTGTCTGGTAGAGAGGCATTGTTGGGCAGATCCCAACTGTGTCTTCCTTTGTAATCCGTAATGGACTTTAGCCCCTGCCACATGCAGCAGGCATCGGCGCCTGTGTAATAGGATTCCACTTTGAGCATATTGTCCTTTTGCTTGTTTGATGGCTCTGCAGTGGTCGTAGCAGGAATTCTTGTACTTGTTTGTGTCCTCAGCCGTGGCATCAGAGTTGGCTGTGATAGCTCTGTGTGTGGGTGCCCCTGTCCTTTACCTTAGTGCCAACCTCTTGTGTTAATCCAGAGCTTTTTATTGGGGAAGCAGTGAATCTTCACTGAGGGTACAATGTCGGCCACGCATTTCCTGATGAAGTCAGGCTCATGTTGGGTACCAGAGCTCTAGTTGTAGTGACATCAACGATGATCAAAGAAAATTGGATCCACCTAATCTCAATTTGGAGTGTCATAGCAAAGGGGTGTGACATGAATACTTGTGTAAATGAGATTTCTGTATTTTCAATACATTTGCTAACATTTCTGTAAACATGTTTTCACCCTGTCATGATGGGTTATTGTGTGTAGATGGGTGAGAGAAAAAAATCAAGGGCTATGAATACATTCTGAAGGCACTACTTAAAAAGTAGCTACTAATTTTTCAATTTATAATATTTTTTTAAAAGTAAATAGTTTCAACGGAATTGAAAAAACTAGGCTAGGGTTGTTGCAGCGACCGTATTACTGCCACACCGGCGGTCACGAGTCATGAAGGCAGTCAAATTTCATGTGACTGTTTAGTTACGGTAATTAGGCTTCTCAAAGTTCTGATGCTGGTGGTCATTAGTAGTCTACCAAACTTGCTAACTGCCTGGTACTCTGCACTCTATTGTCCCTCTAACCACTCTGACATCAATGCAAATGTATTTGAAAATCAAACACTTCATGAGAGCTCTACGGTTCACCACATTTCTATAGGCTATGCAATTTTGTGAGAAAACAGAATGATGGCCTCTATTAAAAAGAGGATCTCTTCAGCTTTCTATAGGCTAGGCTTACTATATTTATTTCTTAACTTTCCTAATACTAAGCAAATATTAAGCACATTGCTTATCTTTACAACAGGAGTATAGCCTTCCTGGCTGGCATGAAAATGAACCACAGGAAATTTTAACCTTTATTTAACTAGGCAAGTCAGTTAAGAACAAATTCTTATTTTCAATGACGGCCTAGGAACAGTGGGTTAACTGCCTGTTCAGTGGCAGAACGACAGATTTGCACCTTGTCAGCTCGGGGATTTGAACTTGCAACCTTTAAGTTACTAGTCCAAAGCTCTAACCACTAGGCTACCCTGCCGCCCCCCAAAAAAGCGTCCTCTATTCGCTATGACAGAGATGCAGAGATGACATTTCTTTCCCCCTGACCCTGTTTCGAGACAGGTGCATGATAATGGTCCATTCTACATCAAAATGAATTTCACACATATTATTTAGTATATCATTTAACATTTACATTTAAGTCATTTAGCAGACGCTCTTATCCAGAGCGACTTACAAATTGGTGAATTCACCTTCTGACATCCAGTGGAACAGCCACTTTACAATAGTGCATCTAAATCATTTAAGGGGGGGGGTGAGAAGGATTACTTATCCTATCCTAGGTATTCCTTGAAGAGGTGGGTTTCAGGTGTCTCCGGAAGGTGGTGATTGACTCCGCTGTCCTGGTGTCGTGAGGGAGTTTGTTCCACCATTGGGGGGCCAGAGCAGCGAACAGTTTTGACTGGGCTGAGCGGGAACTGTACTTCCTCAGTGGTAGGGAGGCGAGCAGGCCAGAGGTGGATGAACGCAGTGCCCTTGTTTGGGTTTAGGGCCTGTAGGGCCTATATGTAAAGACGAGATTAAATCAACAATAGTCTGGTGGGTGACTATTAGCCTAACACTTGCAAATTATATATTATCACTTGTGAATGATGCCCAGCTAAAGGCAAGAAACAATACCTTTTTTTGTGACTTTTTCTAAGCATTGGTCGCACGCCTCATGTAGCCTAGCCCATGTAGCCTAGCCCATGTAGCCTAGCCCATGTAGCCTAGCCCATGTAGCCTAGCCCATGTAGCCTAGCCCAGAGTATTCTGAAATGGACTACATTTTCATTATATCATGTTTCTTTAGACCTGTCTAAAATAAATAATGGATTTATTGTGATAGTGTAGGCTATATTGCATTGAGTTATTGTGAAGGTGTAGGATATATTACATGGAATTATTGTGAAAGTGTAGGCTCTATTTATTTATTTGACTTTTTAAACTGTAGATGCTTCAGAGGTCTGCATCAGTGTGTGGAAGCCAGGAGATGCTAAATATGAGACCGACAGTTATTTGCTTGACAATCACCGGCTGACGAAATTTGTGACTGCCACAGCCCTACCCGTGGCTACTTCCAAATACCCCGGTGTACTGCCCAAGCCTTCCCCTCACTTACACTACCCACTCCCCCGTGGTTTTCTTTGTTACACAAAACCTGCTGTTATAGTCAGTCATCTGTATATTGGCAGTTTGAGAATAACATTTGAGGCACTTCAGGTAGTTTGCTAATGGAGAGTGGTGCTGTTTGTGTGACTCTTCTACTGTAGATTATTCAACCTTCAGTACAGCTTGTCCTCTGTCGTGCCCTGCGGAATTTCTGTCAGATGGAGTTGGGGGGGTTTCTATCTGTGGACCTTTTAGCTGTTTGTGCTCACTTGTGAATGATTAACTGTTTTTGACTTGTTTGATTCCATTGAGTTGGCCACGTTTCCGTTGCTAATGCATCAATAATTTGCTTTGGTATGAACATACAACTCTCCCTTTTTGAGTTAACGTAATGATACAACGTGTTGTTTAGCCAAATAAAGCAAATAAAAGGTAGGAGCTACTGTTTCTGTATACAATGGTGCACATAGAAAAGTACCATGGTGCCTCATCCACCATGCCTGCCCCATAAAGCTGTGACCATGAACCCAAAATTACTGACACCTACATTGCCTTCCCTTTATTTTGTGTACTTCTGTAATTTCTGTCAATTTTTCTTCTTCTACACAATGTTCCTGTAGGTGGTTCTAAAACAATTATTTGGTCCACAGTAATAGCCTATGCATTACTTTGATTCTTGCTATGAAAGCGTCTGCCTGTCCCTGTTTCTCAGCGTCTGCTGTGTGAGCGAGCCACTCTTACTCCCTCTCCCCACTGTGTTCATGGAGGAGGGAGGGATGCATTCTGAGAAGAAAAAGCATATGACCATTGCTCAAAATGCAATTGTGTGAAAAACTACTGTTTTCTGTGAGGAGAGTCTCACAGCTTTCTGTGAGTATTTATTTATTTAAAACATTTGTTTAACCTTTACTTAACTAGGCAAGTCAGTTAAGAACAATTTTGTATTTTCAATGACAGCCTAGGAACAGTGGGTTTAACTGCCTGTTCAGGAGCAGAACGACAGATTTGTACCTTGTCAGCTCAGGGATTCAAACTTGCAACCTTTAAGTTACTAGTTCAACGCTCTAACCACTAGGCTACCCTGCCCGTCCAGGGTATAATGTATTTCTCACCTTTAATATTGAGTTCATGGCACCACTTTACAACCGAGGTAGGCTGTAAGTATGGCTTTGATGTGCCCGCGGAGTAGAGAACGCCATTTGCAGTGAATAGGCCTACTTCAAGCAGCTTAGGCCTAGCGCTGAAAAAGTCAATCCGCCATCATTACCAAAATGGAAAAATGTAATGATTTTATTATTGAAATATTGAAATAGCATGGACGACCGAGGAAAGACAAATTAGTACAATTTAAGGCCATGTGGCAAGCAATAATGCATGCACTAGGGATGGGGGTGTAAGCATGTGGGTCTGGGCAGAGGAGAGGTAGATGTTGTTTGTTGGCGTCTGTAAGTTGTTTTTCGTATGTGTATGTTTGTTAATGGTGTGGGGGGTTAAAAAAATGCCTGGGAAAAAGGTTTTTGTAGGACATTAGCCAACAGTTACTGATTAGGTTAATCAATTAGCCTACATGGTTATATAGCAACAATATCATATTTGGAGTTAGCAATCTACCTAAGTGTTTTGAGTTCCCACTTCCTGGTGGTGAACAATATAGCCTATAGGCTAAATATAGATGTTGGTAAATTTCTCTGTAGAGCAAAAAAAAAGAAAGAAGATAATTCTGTATCCTATTTTGACAGGTTGCACATCCAAAATATCAATCATGCATTCCCTGGATATGTTTGATGAAATGGTATGATTCAAAAGTAGGCCATCTCAGTTGTAAAGTAACCATCCATTAATATCGCGTCAAATCAGCATCTAAAGTCCATGGCGCGCAAGATGAAACCTCATTGAAAAATGGTAGGCCAACATTAGACTTTCGTCCTTCAGACAAGGAGGTGACTGACAATGTTGTTGTGTTTGATGCAAGAAACCACTTTACAAAATTAAATGCATTAATATTCCTATACCATTATTACAGAGAATACTCACAACCGCTCATGCTATAAACACAATCCAGTTCAAAGTGAATGGCACTGATCCATACATGGCAATAGTTATTTGCATACAGGTCTACTGCACCTCTGATTGGTTATGGTCTCTGTAGAGTACTGGCTGAGTCGTGTATGTCAATGCAATAGAATCGTACTTCGATGCGTTCTGCCTACAACAAAATCTACCATAGTTACTTTTGCATACTAAAGGTTGCATAATTAGTTTTGTTTCGGTATGTTGCATTGAAAGTGGCTAATATTGCGATGATTCGATCACAATTCCCAAAGAAGAGAAAGGTTGGTTAGTGTTAACTAAGAGGGAAAACTCGAAAGTTGAGTGATGTTCAATCTCGTGCTTCTCTATGCGAGCTGATATTTCTTCTGTTCTGCAGTCCCGGGGGGAGCTCCGTACCCTCGCGCACAGCTTAGAGGGAATATTGGTTGAGAGCGCAGAAATTTGTTGGAGAGAGCCGATGTTCCTCGAGTGGATATGCCAAACTCGAGAGCTGACAAGTGTGAGTTTGGGCAAGCAGAACATCTTTGCCACAGCTCAAAAAGAAGTATGTTTGAATAAAAAAATATAGAACCTTAAAACCTCTTGAAACTCCCCATCCCGGATCCGGGATCGTGACTAAAGCCTCAGGCTCATTAGCATAACGCAACGTTAACGATTTCCGAAAATCGCAAATAAAATGAAAATAATGCGCCTACTCTCAAGCTTAGCCTTTTCTTAACAACACTGTCATCTCAGATTTTCAAAATATGCTTTTGAACCATAGCAATTGACTAATTTGTGTAAGAGTATGCTAAGATAGCTTAGCATTTTGAGTAGCATTTAGCACGCAACATTTTCACAAAAACCAGATAACCAAATAAATAAAATCATTTACCTTTGAAGAGCTTCGGATGTTTTCAATGAGGAGACTCAGTTACATAGCAAATGCGCAGTTTTTCCTGAAAGCGTCTGTGTGTAGGAGAAATCGCTCCGTTTTGTACATCACATTTGGCTACCGAAACGAACTGAAAATTCAGTCACCTACAACGTCAAACTTTTTCCGAATTAACTCCATAATATCGACCGAAACATGGCAAACGTTGTTTGGAATCAATCCTCAAGGTGTTTTTTCACATATCTCTTCATTGATATATCGTTCGTGGAAGCCTGCATTCTTCTCTGAATTCTGAATTCTCTGAATTTTGCGCACCAATTTCGGCGCAGGACACCGGGCGGACACCTGGTAAATGTGATCTCTTATGGTCAATCTTCCAATGATATGCCTACAAATACGTCACAATGCTGCAGACACCTTGGGGAAACGACAGAAAGGGCAGACTTACTCCTCTCGCATTCACAGCCATATAAGGAGACAATGGAAAACAGAGCCTCAAAAATCCTGCTCATTTCCTGGATGCCGTCTCATCTTGGTTTTGCCTGAAGCTCACGTTCTAGGGCACGCACAGAAAATATCTTTGCAGTTCTGGAAACGTCAGAGTGTTTTCTTTCCAAAGCTACCAATTATATGCATAGTCGAGCATCTTTTTGTGACAAAATATTGCGCTTAAAACGGGCACGTCTTTTTATCCAAAAATGATATAGCGCCCCTAGAGTTTCAAGAGGTTAAGCAAAGAAACATGATTCAAATGTGTACATTTTTTATTTGAAATTGTCCAACAATAGTCACGTCTTTGTCAAGTTTTCACCACAGAGTTTCTAAACCATACTGTACTGTCTTTGTTTTAACTTTACATTTCTGATGTTGCTCTCTCAAGTCTTGACACCTTTTGGGTTTCAATTTCTCTTTTTTTCTCGATTGGATTTCAGGCTGATGGGGGTTGACTTAGTCGGATGCGTGTCTAGAACACCTTAAATTGGTCACTTTCATTGGAGTGATGGACAAACTAACAAATGCTTGCCATTTTTCAGTCCAGTGTTGTCATGTGATTGGTTGAGTCCTCTTGGGTGCATGATGTCAAACAGATGCGCTTCAGAACCGTATGTTTAGCTTGTTAGCCAGCTTGAATAGTAAGCACTGAATGACTTGGAAAACCCAGCCTCAACTCATCCTCTGCTCGCTCGACCGCATCCTGCGCTCTCGACTGGTCTGTGTGCTGGCGGGACCCATCCTTTGCTTGCTCGACCATATTCTGAGCTCTCGACCGGTTTGTGTGCTGGCGGGACCCATCCTCTGCTCGTTCGACCACATTATGCGCTCTTGACCGGTCTGTGTGGGGCGGGATCTTCTGTTCGCATGACCCCATCTTCTGGACTTACAACGCAGTGTTCGCTTGCTCAATGATGTGTCATCTTGCTCGACATCTTGCACACAATGGACTTGAGGCTGATTTGACGCCATACATTAAAACTTTCTTCAAATCTTTGTATTTATTGTTATCGAGAAAAATAGCTACATTTGTCACAATATTACTTTTTATCCATATCACCCAGCTCTAGCACTTCCCCCAAAATAATTTAACATAATTTATCGCAAGAAATGGGTACATTTATCGTGAAATGTATTTTGTCTATATCGCCCAGTTCTACTTCTCCATCTACCATGCCTGCCCCATCCACCACGCCTTCCGCCTGCCCCATACCCCATGCTTTCCTGATCTGCCATGCCTTCCTCCATACCTGCCCCATCCACCACTCCATCCACCATGCTTGCCCCACTGTGTTCTCGCCTTTTATTGACGACATGTTCTATTTACGGTAACAATGTGATAAGAGAAATAGGACACACAATACACAGGGAGTCCTATTGAGAAACAACAGATGGCCTCTGAAAATCTATGTGCTGTGAACGTACGACAGGAACAACCACCTCCTAGCCGTCCACCACGCTAGCGGTGCTTTAATTCTGAGCCCCCTCGGTGTCATGGAAACCAGATAACCCCCAGATCTGTGCCTGTCATTATTCCCATGATGCCTCCTGCCAGCTGAGCGGAGGCTGAGCCAGGCTATATGAGGAAGCTGCCAGATGATAGGAAACAGATGCTGCTGTGGTATAGGCAGAGCGAGCAACACAACAGGTCACCTCTCTGTCTCCAATGTTTAATGTATTCAAAGCATTTGGGAATTTCCATGAATAGCTACACTTCAAAACAAACAAGTTTTGGGTAAAAAAAATGTATGCTGTACGATTTCCATAAACAAAGCCCTTGATAATATCATATGTTAAATCAATAGTGTTTACAACATTTGAAAATGGTTTGATGTCAAAGTGGAAGTTGAATACTATAACAGCCTCTTCCTAATTTCCATTTGTTGGAACCTGTTCTCTTCAATTGGTGGTGCAAATGTAGAATAATAGTGAAGATACCAAAACTATGGAATAACACACATGGAATCATGTAGTAACAAAAAAAAAAGTATTAAACAATCCAGATATTTTCTATTTGATATTCTTCAAAGTGGCCACCCTTCACCTTGATGACAGCTTGACACACAGTGCTGTCGCTGGCCTACGCGTAGTACCTCATCATTTACAAGTGGAATTATGTTTTTAGAAATTGTTACATATTAATACAAAATCAAAAACAAATGTCGAGTCAATACGTATTCAACCCCTTTCGTATGGCAAGCCTAAAAATGTTAAGGGGGATTTAACTTTTTTTTTTTTAACAAGTCACATAAGTTAAATGGACTCACTCTCTGTGCCATAGTGTTTTAACATTGATATTTTGAATGACTACCTCATCTCCGTACCCCCACACATACAATTATCTATAAGGTCCCAAAGTCGAGCAGTGAATTTCAAACACCAGAGTCAACCACAAAGATAAGGGTAGATTTGTAAAAAATGAAGGAAGAAAATCAGACATTGAATATCCCTTTTGAGCATGGTGAAGTTATTAATTACACTTTGGATGGTGTATCAATATACGCAGTCACTACAAAGTTACAGGCTTTGCCAGAGACGTGGCCGGAGAGGAAGAGGAAGGAGAGGAAGGAAACCATGGGGCCAATGGTAACATTAACGTGGTTTAATGGCTGTGAAAGGAGAGAACTGAGGACGGATCAACAACGTAGTTACTCCACAATACTAACTGAAATGACAGAGTGAAAAGAAGTAAGACTGTACAGAATAAAAAATATTTCAAAATATGCATCTTGTTCACAATAAGGCACTCAAATAAAACAGCAAAAAATGTGGCAGAGAAAATAACATTTATGTCCTGAATACAAAATGCTTGGGGCAAATCCAACACAACACATCACTGAGTACCACACTTCATATTTTCAATGGTGGTGGCTGCATCATGTTATGGGTATGCTTGGCAAGGACTAGGGAGGTTCTTGGGGGGGGGGGGGGGTAAACAGAATAGAGACAGGCAAAATCCTAGAGGAAAACTTGATTCAGTCTGCTTTCCAACAGACAGGAAGACATTCAGCTTTTTAAGCAGGACAAATATAATAGCTTACTTTAAATAGATTGTTCTTAACATGTAATCCAGTGTAACAAAAAACATATTTTTTGTTTGTTTTTGAAATGGCAATACATTTTCAAGTTGTTGCCACACATCCCAAGCCACCATGTTCAGAGAGTTGTGTATTGGTCTCGCCTGTAAAGTTTACTGAATCCCTTTGGTACAGTGGCCTATTTGGGTCTGTTGTCAAAGTGCACCACATGTCTCTGAAGGGCCTTGTGTGGCGCAGCGGGGGGGGACTTATGAATTCCTTACTGATTATGGTTGCGTCATCCTCTCAACCAATGTGCCCCTTAAGGCGTCATTATACATAGTTCGAGGTTTGGTTTACTCCAAGCAGAACTCCTCTAGAAACAAAGTGGCAATATTACAAAAATGAATATTTGTCCCTCTTGAGCCACCCTAGCAACAACATAGCCAGTACACTTCCTCAAAATATCCCAAATGAATGTAAGATTAATCAAGAAATCTGTAATACATGTTGACATTTTTGCAGAGGTTGTCTTAGTTATGCAATTTTACATCTAAGATGTTTGGTGCAGTATTTCTCAAGAGAAAAAATGTGCATGAAAACTAGTCCTCTCTCGTTGAATGACAACAAACACGTGATTGAAGAATCCAGTCCATACTTCTCACTTAGGGCTGGGCGATATACCCTATTTTACTATATACAGTACCAATATTGATGCACGGACCGGTTTGAGTTTTTACTTGACCTTCTATAACAGTATTTCAATGTTTGGTTTGTTAAATGTGATACGAAACTCACACGTATAATGTTGGTTTTTATAGTTCTTGAGTCCTCTCTCTCCTCTTGCTGCTGCATGTTTCTAACCACACCAAGCCTTGCCTGCCTACTGTCACTCAAGGAGAGAGCAGTTGCTCGACCACGAGCATTTTCTTGCCGTTCACTCTGTATTTTCAAATGTTGGTGACATGTTGCTTTCCACAAGCGTTCTATACATTATTAGTTTTGTGTGTCTAACTATCTGCAAACAACTATCTGCCCGTTTGTCTTTTCTTAACTGCTAATGCTAATTACCAGTTAGCTGGCAAGCTTGCTTGCTAAATGTACAGAGCGAACATAGCTAGCTAATACTGCCTGTGTAACAGTGCTGGTGTTGGTCTTGGTAAGCTTTTCATTATATATATATTATATATATTTCCATGATTCTAACAGTTCACATATTAACTAGGCCTATATTGTTTGCCCAAATTCTGCATGGACCAGTGTGGAAATGATAATAAAAGTGTCGGAATAATATTTTTTATTTAACCTTTATTTAACTAGGCAAGTCAGTTAAGAACAAATTCTTATTTACAATGACGGCCCAGGAACAGTGGGTTAACTGCCTTGTTCAGGGGCAGAACGACAGATTTTGACCTTGTCAGCTCGGGATTCGATCTAGCAACCTTTTGGTTACTGGCCAAATGCTCTAACCACTAGGTTACCTGCCGAAATGTATGAAAATGATGAAAATGATTATTGTTTGGAGTTGGATGGAACAGTATAAATAAGGGGTTTTGTTTTTTCCTTTCAATTAAGACCTAGACAACCAGATGAGGGGAGTTCTTTACTAATCAGTGACCTTAATTCATCAATCAAATACAAGGGAAGAGCAAAAACCAACTAACACTCGGCCCTCTGTGGAATGAGTTTGATACGTGGTATAAATAGAGAGAACCCCCACTGAAGCCATCCTAGAACAACTCATAAAGCATATTTAGAACTTTTATTCAAAAAAAAAAAAATACCGTCAAAAACATTGTAATATGATATTTCGTCCATATCGCCCAGCCCTATTCCCACTCCTAGTAGGAGTAGTACTGTAGACCAATCACTGACGAATGGGCGTAGACTTCGGCTACTGAACTTTGATTTGTCTTAATAAAAAATGTTGTGTGCTAAAACAGCCGAAAAAACAAAACAAAATGTTCACAATGTTGTCATAATATATGCAGAAACTATTCAGGCATGTGGCTTTAGTGATACACCAAGTTTTTTTTAAGTTTTTTTTATCAAAAAGCATTTCAGGACAACCGAGATATGTCAATAACAAGTCTTCTCTGGTCGGTTTCCTACAATTGGAGAGGAATTCAGTTTTTAATTACGTATCCATGCAGTGACAGTCTCAAGATTTGGGTTTAACGCACCAAGCAGCACACCCTAGCAGCACACCCTAGCAGCACACTTTAGTACAGCCCTCTAAAGCGATTCATTAACCAACAAGTCTATTGGAGATGTACATTCCGTTCAGGAGGAACCCCACGGCCTCGTCAAAGTCCCACTGTGGCGTTGAAAAGACCGGTTTTGTTGCCTTGCGTGGCAAGTTGCCACCATGACTGAATGGGAACCGTGGCTTGCTGCAGGACCTTTTCCCTGTGCCACTGCTCCAGGCAGTCCAAAGCATCTGGGAAGGTCTTGCTCTCAAACTTGTTGGCAAACATGCTGTTTCTGTTGATGATCCACTGCAAATCCTCCAGACCGTAGATGCAGATGTCCCTGACATAACGACCTGCGGAAAGACGAGCAGCAGCAGAAAGGGCATCAAGATGAGATCAGATCAGTGTCAAAATCTATCAACTGCTGTTGTGTAAACTGTTTACTTCCTAATCAGAAGGCTAATCTAATCTGGAACCAAAGAGCAAAACATGCCCTAGACAAGTGAGGTCAAGACTGTAAACTGACAATGACTGGGATCAGGAGTTGTTGTACCTTTGCATCCATTGTGTTCCATCCCCTCTTGGTCTCTCCATTTTATTGCCCGGATCTCGCCGCTCCAACCTCCGTCTACATGACTTCCTGGCGCTTCTAGGAGCAGATAACCGATCCAAAACAGATTAAATCTCATTCTCACATTTCATTATTCAAAGCCTTTTGATTGTCATCAATGATTCACGGGACACTGATATACTCATATACTGTAGATAAAGCAAGCTGCAAATAAATCAGAGCCTACAGTATGAATGAATTCCCCCAAACTTAATTTTAAGTCCTTTTAGGGAGTTTTTCCTAGCCACTGTGCATCTGCATTACTTGCTCTTTGGGGATTTAGGCTGAGCTTCTGTAAAGCACTTTGACAACTGCTCATGTAAAAATGGCTTTATAAAATTGATTGAGCTAGGCTGGCCTACTGTACTTGGAAACAATGTGGGGATGTTGAAACCATTCCTTTAAGTTTCAAGCTTTATAAAGGCTAAAAGTAATCTTTGAACAGTGAACATCCCAAATAAATTTGTTTGCCTTTCATGAAATTACATGAACTCACAGGTACTGGGCCGCCAGGATTTATTGACTTTGCATAGCTTTTTCGTATCCTAGGTGTTTGCTTTTGGAATGCATTTCAAATTGGAAAGGTTGTGTGTAGCATATGGAAAGGTCTAGGGTTGTAGAAGTCTCATCTGTTTTCCTCACGGATGTAACAGTTCTAAATGTCCCTATATATTGCCATAAGCTCAGTACCAATGGTGTTGTGGATATGAACTTCTATTGGCCACTGTATTACAAAGTTGCTTTTTATGAGCGGTTCTAAAGCCTGGCCTTTACCTTTGATGTGATTGAGTGTCACCCAGTAGTGCTCATCTGGGCTGAATGTGTCTTTGGACCACTCCAGCAAGTCCCTGGACACCTGACTTCTCAGTACAAACTCCACAAAGGTCCTTGTTAGCGCGTAGTAGGCTGTTCCAAAGTAAATCTGCACCCCATGGGGTGGAGCACCCTTCTTTGGTGCTCCTCGCTTGGGGGCCACAAGGAAGCCCCTGATCTCCCTGTACCTCAGCTGAGTCCGGTGCCTCATGGACGCCGGCTGCTTGATGCCCGGGGTCATGTTCCTGTCCCTCCACTTCTTGCTCTGCATGTAGCGCACTAGCTCCAGGTTGCTCTTGACTGGGAAGTCCTGGCCGCACAGGTTGATCACCTTCCTCCAGGGCACCGGAGATGCCACCAGGTCCCTCATACAGTTGATGTCAGCCTGTAGCCGCGAGTAGCCGGCATAGGTCACCATCTCGCTGCGGCTGACCAGGAACACGTTGGGGAAGCAGCCCACCAGGCTATCCACGGCTTCACTGTACTCCTGCGGAGCCTTGACGTCCACATGGATACAGTAGACATTCTGGGGTGCGTAGATAGCCCTCAGCAGGCGCACAAGCAGCTCCAGCTCCTTGTGGACGGTGAGGATGAAGGCCAGAGGGTAGTCTTCCTCCTCACGACTCAGCGGGCTGGTGATGAAGTGGAGCTCCCTCACCAGGCGGGAGCAGTCCAAGTCCCCACCTCCACCCCCCATACCCAGAAGATAGCTCTCCACCTGGCAGTCGTGGCGTTGCCATGCTGGAGAGCCATCAGTGCTTGGGAGGAAGGCTTGGCAGTACTGGGAGAAGGGCCTGCAGCCCAAGGGCCCGTGCTGAGCCTGGGGATCTGTAGGGGCCTTGGTACTCAGGTAGATCACAGAGCAGATGAACATGCAGATTCCCAGGCAAAACAGGAAACTGCACTTGGTGCCTTCCAGCTGGAGCATAATAGTCCAGCACCGGACGGACACCACGTAACCACCTGCAACAAAAGACCAAGGTTAGGCTGTGCTTTGAAACAACAACGCCCAACTCGAGACAGTAAAAGTCTCTAAGACACTGACCCTTCCATACAGAAGAACCAAAATTATCCTTGACAATGTTTTACAATCTGAGACTTTGTTTCCTTGGTGCTGCTTAGTTGGGATTCTTTCTCGAGGTGTTTAACGATCCAGCATACTGCAAGAAAGAGCAGCTTTCTATGGAGCTCGTAGTAGTCTGATAATAACAGATTCAGACTCACAAAACAAGTGTTTAGAGAGAAAATACATAGCCAGTGCAGCTAGATGGACTTAGGAACCCGGCTCAGGAAGTTGAAGAAATTAAACACTAAGCAGTACAGGTAGCTTGCTCTCCTTTACCACTAGCAGTCTACTAGGTAATTGCTTCCCAGGTCCCCAGGGCCGTTACCAAGTGAGGCAATATCGCCTTTTCCATTTGTGCAACAGAGGCATGGAACAGTCTGCAAACTACGTTTCACATAGATGTGCTCCTTCTGTTGAGGAGGTGTGTACGTGTTTCCTGTAGGCCTAATCCACTCTTAATAACGTGTTGTGCTGTTTGTATTGTATGCCGAAATGTTTTCATGTTGTATGGACTGCTGCTGCTTTCTTGGTCAGGTCTACATTGCAAAAGAGGGATTTCTTCCTGGTTAAATAAAACATTAAAAAAATAATATGTATGAAGAAGGACTGAGAATCTCAGTTCTGGTGGCTTTTTAAAAGGACATTCTAGTCCAAAAATGATTTTTGTTTAAATTATGTTGACACCATATTGGCTAAATGATTTGTTTTAAATTATGTTTAACGTATTGGAACATGCATATAGCCTATGTATGTTCCATATTATCAGGTTTGCTTTTAGCAATGAGCATTATCACCTGTTGCCCAACTGATGCAGTATTTTGGCAATGAATAAATAGGCTAAAGCATGGGGTTGCCTATCTGCATTTACCCACTGTACCCTATTTGGCTAATCATTTTCTAGATACCAAATGTGATCTTTTAACTAGATAGCATCCTATTGATGAATTTTATGTCCCAAAAAACATACATAAACACAGTGAATGTAATGTAGCACTACCTTTTCGGGTAACTTGGTAAACTGCTACCCGGGGTAACTCTACTTCTCAGATAAACATATTTTTTAGGTGGGGTGGTGTTTAACACCAAGTTACCCTGTAATTGAGCCTTGTTACCTCTAGCCCCACTCTCCTCTATGCATTCATAGCAAATTGTGGAGCGGTAACATGCTTAACCATGGCTCTGCATATTTAGGAGTTGAGAAATAAATAAAGTAGGAATGGAAAACTAGGATCCCCCCGATTCGTAACAATGGCCATCAGAACTGCTGTTTTCCCCGTGAAAACTTGTGCTTTGACTGCTTGTCAGAATGCATGTTTCCCTCCCTCTGGCACATGAATGCACCTGTAGAGGAATATTTATCTTGTATAGAACACACAACAAAAAGACGACTAGGTACAGGGCCTTCCAGAAAGTATTCATACCCCTTTACGTATTTCACATTTTGTGTTACAGCCTGAAATCAAAAATGGATTAAATAGATTTTTATTTTCACCCATCTACATACAATATCCCATAATGGAAAAAGTTAAAATGTTTTAAAACATTTTTACATGTTAAATGAAAATTAAATACAGATATCTAATTTACATAAGTATTCACAACCATGAGTTAATACATGTTAGAATCACCTTTGGCAGCGATTACAGCTACGAGTCTTTCTGGCGAAGTCTCTTTGCACACCTGGATTGTACAATATTTGCACATTATTCTTTAAAAAACTTAAAGCTCTGTCAAGTTGGTTGTTGATCATTGCTAGACAGCCATTTTCAAGTCATGCCATAGATTTTCAAGTCAATTTAAGTCAAAACTGTACCACTTAGGAACGTTGTTTATTTGGCCTTGTGTTTTTCGTTATTACCAATGGGGGATCTTCAATGCGAGGCATTTGAAAAACCTCCCTGGTCTTTGTGGTTGTATTTGAAATTCACTGCTCGACTGAGAGACCTTACAGATAATTGTTTGTGTGGAGTACAGAGATGAGGTAGTCATAAAAAAAATTATGTTAAACACTATTATTGCACATAGTGAGTACATGCAACTTATTATGTGACTTGTTAAGCACATAAAATGGATGGAATACTTATTGACTCCCGACATGTCAGCTTTTCATTTTTAGTCTATACAAAAATAAACTCAACATGCAAACATTTCTACAATTTTACAGAGTTACAGTTTCATACAGTCAATTTAAAATAAATAAATTAGGCCCTAATCTATGGATTTCACATGACTGGGAATACAGATATGCATATGTTGGTCCCAGATACCTTAGAAAAATGGTAGGGACGTGGAGCAGAAAACCAGTTGGTATCCTGTGTGACCATTTGCCTCATGCAGCATGGCACATCTACCTATAGAGTTGATCAGGCTGTTGATTGTGGTCTGTGGAATGTTGTCCCACTCCTCTTCAATGGCTGTGCAAAGTTGCTGGATATTGGCGGGAACTGGGAAACGCTGTCGTACACATCGATCCAGAGCATCCCAAACATGCTGAATGGGTGACATTGAGCATGCAGGCCATGACATAACTGGGACATTTTCAGCTTCCAGGAATTGTGTACAGATACATGGGGCTGTACATTATCATGCTGAAACATGAGGTGTGGCGGCGGATGAATGACATGACAATGGGCCTCAGGATCTCGTCAGGGTATCTCTGTGCATTCGAATTGCCATTGATAAAATGCAATTGTATTCATGGTCTGCGTATGCCTGCCCATACCATAACCCCACCGCCACCATTGGGCATTCCGCTTGCCCACACGACACCATACACGCTATCTGCCATCTGCCCGGTACAGTTGAAACCGGGATTCATCCTTGAAGAGCACACTTCTCCAGCGTACCAGTGGCCATCGAAGTGTCCCTGAGACGGTTTCTGACAGTTTGTGTAGAAATTTGGTTGTGCAAACCCACAGTTTCATAAGCTATCCAGATTACTGGTTTCAGATGATCCCGCAAGTGAAGAAGCAGAATGTGGATGTCCTGGGCTGACGTGGTTACACACAGTCTGCGGTTCTGAGGCCGGTTGGACGTACTGCTAAATTCTCTAAAATGACGTTGTGAGGTGGCTTCCGGTAAAGAAATGTAAGTTCAATTCTCTGGCAACAGCTCTGGTGGACATTCCTGCAGTCAGCATGCCAATTGCAACTTCAGACATCTGTGGCATTGTGTTGTGTGACAAAACTGCACATTTTAGAGTGGCCTTTTTTTTCTTCTCCCCAGCACGTTGTGCACATGTGTAATGATCATGCTGTTTAATCAGCTTCTTGATATTCCACTCCTGTCAGGTGGTTGGTTGGATTATCTTGGCAATGGACAAATGCTCACTATATAGGATGTAAACAAATTTGTGTACAACATTTGTGAGAAATAAGCTTTTTGTGCTTGTGTAACATTTCTGGGATATTTTATTTTAGCTCATGAAACATGGGACCAACACTTCACATGTTGCGTTGATGTTTTTGTTCAGTATAATTATTTTGTTCCACTTTGACATTATGGGGTATTGTGTGTAGGCCAGTGTCACAAAATCACAATTTTATCCATTTTAAATTCAGGCTGTAACACAACAGAATGTGGAAAATGTCGAGGGGTGTGAATAGTTTCTGAAGGCACTGTAACTAGATGAACTTTTCTACTATGGGGTAGTCTGATTTTTAGATTCATTACCTGTTTTGTTTGCAGAAGAAAAGTAAATGTTGACTGTTCTAGCATCTTCAAAGTGTTTTTTTTCTCTCTTCATATTACATCTTTTCCTGGAGGATCTAGCTATGATTTTGCCGTGGCGTCACACCATATGTAAATGACTACAGAGGAAACACTCGAGCTCCTAAATACAATATCCCTTCTCTAAATAGAAGCACATGGCCGTCATTACCTTCATCGTCGATCTACCAGTTGCTCCTGCTAACAGATGAATTATCTCCCTATGAAGTGAGCTACACTCCTGCTAACATATGAATTATCTCCCTACGAAGTGAGCTACACTGCTTTGCTTCGTTCACCGGGAGTCAATAAGAATCGTCTAGAAAAAGGAGACGTTTTGCTCTTTAACACCCTCTAGAGTCGCCTAACAGCACACTAGAGAGACGTATTCACCTGAGACTTGCTGAAACCCTGTAATCGGTGGCAACCCGTCGCAGAGATTTGGACATTGGGCTTGTTATGGAAACGTGTGAGAGTATAATGAGATCACAAGGGTCTCTCACAGAAAGGACACAGGCCATCGTGACATTAGGAAAAGAACAAACCAATTTGATCTCTGCAGTAACTACGTCAACAGACAGAGAAAGCTGTCTCGGCATACTGACTCGTGAAGTAGAGTAGCTGTCTTGTTTGCTCATGACAAATGTTTTAACTGCCATTGATTCAGTGTTGCAGTAACAGTTAATAGGAAACATTTTAACTGGAAGTTAAATTGTCGACTGAAGTTGTTTAATTTCGACAACTCAAAACATTGTGTAGAATGCAGTTTATCCAGTTAACTGATCTATAGTTCATCCAGTATGTTGCTATAGATCAGTAGAGATCTGTTTAAACAGTATGTCACTATAGATCAGTTGATCCCGTATGTCACTATAGATCAGTATGTTACTATAGATCAGTTGATCCAGTATGTTACTATAGATCAGTATGTTACTATAGATCTGTTAATCCAGTATGTTACGATAGATCAGTTTATCCAGTATGTCACTATAGATCAGTTGATCCAGTATGTCACTATAGATCAGTATGTTACTATAGATCAGTATGTTACTACAGATCAGTATAGATCAATTAATCCAGTATGTTACTATAGATCAGTATGTTTCTATAGATCGGTTGATCCAGTATGTCACTATAGATCAGTTAATCCAGTATGTTACGATAGATCAGTTTATCCAGTATGTCACTATAGATCAGTTGATCCAGTATGTCACTATAGATCAGTATGTTACTATAGATCAGTATGTTACTACAGATCAGTATAGATCAATTAATCCAGTATGTTACTATAGATCAGTATGTTACTACAGATCAGTATAGATCAATTGATCCAGTATGTCACTATAGATCAGTTAATCCCGTATGTTACTATAGATCAGTTAATGCAGTATGTTACTATAGAGCAGTATAGATCAGTATGTTACTATAGATCAGTATAGATCAGTATGTTACTATAGATCAGTTGATCCAGTATGTCACTATAGATCAGTTGATCCAGTATGTCACTATAGATCAGTATGTTACTATAGATCTGTATAGATCAATTAATCCAGTATGTTACTATGGATCAGCATGTTACTATAAATCGGTATAGATCAGTATGTTACTACAGATCAGTATAGATCAATTAATCCAGTATGTTACTATAGATCAGTATGTTTCTATAGATCGGTTGATCCAGTATGTCACTATAGATCAGTTAATCCAGTATGTTACTATAGATCAGTTAATGCAGTATGTTACTATAGAGCAGTATAGATCAGTATGTTACTATAGATCAGTATAGATCAGTATGTTACTATAGATCAGTTGATCCAGTATGTCACTATAGATCAGTATAGATCAATTAATCCAGTATGTTACTATAGATCAGTTAATCCAGTATGTTACTATAGATCAGTATAGATCCGTTTAAACAGTATGTCACTATAGATCAGTTGATCCAGTATGTTACTATAGATCAGTATAGATCAGTTGATCCAGTATGTTACTATAGATCAGTATAGATCAGTTGATCCAGTATGTTACTATAGATCAGTATAGATCAGTTAATCCAGTATGTTACTATAGATCACTATGTTTCTATAGATCAGTTGATCCAGTATGTCACTATAGATCAGTTAATCCAGTATGTTACTATAGATCAGTATAGATCAGTTAATCCAGTATGTTACTATAGATCAGTATAGATCCGTTTAAACAGTATGTCACTATAGATCAGTTGATCCAGTATGTCACTATAGATCAGTTAATCCAGTATGTTACTATGGATCAGCATGTTACTATAAATCGGTATAGATCAGTATGTTACTATAGATCAGTATAGATCAATTAATCCAGTATGTTACTATAGATCAGTATGTTTCTATAGATCAGTTGATCCAGTATGTCACTATAGATCAGTTAATCCCGTATGTTACTATAGATCAGTATGTTACTATAGATCAGTTGATCCAGTATGTTACTATAGATCAGTTGATCCAGTATGTTACTATAGATCAGTTAATCCAGTATGTTACTATGGATCAGCATGTTACTATAGATCGGTATAGATCAGTATGTTACTATAGATCAGTTAATCCAGTATGTTACTATAGATCAGTATGTTACTATAGATCAGTTGATCCAGTATGTCACTATAGATCAGTTGATCCAGTATGTTACTATAGATCAGTTTATCCAGTATGTCACTATAGATCAGTTAATCCAGTATGTTACTATAGATCAGTTTATCCAGTATGTCACTATAGATCAGTTGATCCAGTATGTCACTGTAGATCAGTTGATCCAGTATGTTACTATAGATCAGTATGTCACTATAGATCAGTTAATCCAGTATGTTACTATAGATCAGTATAGATCAGTATGTCACTATAGATCAGTTGATCCAGTATTTTACTATAGATCAGTATGTTACTATAGATCTGTATAGATCAGTATGTCAGTATAGATCAGTATGTTGCTATAGATCAATCGATCCAGTATATTACTATAGATCAGTATGTTACTATAGATCAGTATGTTACTATAGATCAGTTGATCCAGTATTTTACTATAGATCAGTATAGATCAGGATGTCAGTATAGATCAGTATGTTGCTATAGATCAGTTGATCCAGTATATTACTATAGATCAGTATAGATCAGTATGTTACTATAGATCAGTTGATCCAGTATTTTACTATAGATCTGTATAGATCAGGATGTCAGTATAGATCAGTATGTTGCTATAGATCAGTTGATCCAGTATATTACTATAGATCAGTATAGATCAGTATGTTACTATAGATCCATATAGGTCAGTATAGATCAGTATGTCACTATAGATCAGTTGATCCAGTATGTTACTATAGATCAGTATGTTACTATAGATCTGTATAGATCAGTATGTCAGTATAGATCAGTATGTTGCTATAGATCAATCGATCCAGTATGTTACTGTAGATCAGTTGATCCAGTATGTTACTATAGGTCAGTTGATCCAGTATGTCACAATAGATCAGTATAGATCAGTATGTTACTATAGATCAGTATAGATCAGTATGTTAATATAGATCAGTTGATCCGGTAGGTCACTATAGAGCCGTTTATCCGGTAGGTCATTCTAAATCAGTTTATACGGTAGGTCACTATAGATCAGTATAGGAAGTCATGATTGCCAAAAAGAGCTGACTTTACCACCACCTATTGCCATTATAAGATTAAACACTACTGGTTCTCATGGAGACATACGTTTATTTTTTATCACCAGTTAATGAATCCAATATTCAAACACTCTTAGGTGTTTGTAATTAATAGCTCATCGGGGCGATGTGTGTAACCACCACCATTTCGATAAATACAATCTTTCAACTCCAAGAGTTAATGAAACACACACACAGAGAAAGAGCCTCAGGCAAAGGCTAGCCAGTTACCTTAATTGCAGTTGAGCCCAGGTCCTTTTGCTGAAGAAGATCTTAAACATTAAACCCCTGACCAAAACATGGCGAGTCGGAACCAGCAGGGAGTCATGCCAGGTGCACACAGGGCACTGGAACCATTGGTCGGCAAGCGATGGGCGGGTGGAGCTGAAGCTGTTGCTGCACGCTGCTTTTGTTGTAGATGTCTCTGGGCAGCACGTGGCTCGCAAGGTCGCTGTGCTCCGTGTTTCCCCGTTTTTTTGTTTTGTGTGTGCGTCTGCGTCTCATTTCTTGCCCTCACGTCTGTTTTTGAGGCACTCCTTCTGCATTTCCCCTGAGACATTGGCCGGCCCTGCCTGGTAACAGGCGGCTTCTCTCTCATTTGGCACACACACACACACACACACACACACACACACACACACACACACACACACACACACACACACACACACACACACACACACACACACACACAAGCACCGGCAACCAACAGTCTCCTCCCCCATTCAAACTACTCCTGACGTCCTTTTCTTTCTCTTTCTCTCTCTCGCTCTCTCATCCTCTCACCCCATCTCTCTTTCTTTCTTTCTCTTTTTATTTTTCCTCTCTCCTCTCTCACCCCATCTCCCTTCCTTTCATTTACCTATTTCTGATACAAATTTTTAAAAAGCCACCCCAATCTCCTTTCTTCCATTTTCAGATGTGCAGCAGTCGCAGCAAGGAGTATTATTTCCTTGCCTCTGTTTGCCTTTCTCATTTCGTTGCCTCTGTCTGTTTCTCTTTCTGTCTTGGTCTCTATCTGTCTGTGTTTCTTTATTTTCTTTGAGACCTCTCTGGTGGTTATGCTGCCTGTGGATTGTTTAGTACTGAGTAGAGGTAGGCCAGCAGCGACGACAGCCCCAGCCAAGGTTTGTTTGCTGCCTGATCAGCGACTGAGATTAGCCCTCGTTGTGTTAACAGGGCCACATGTTCAGAGGTCACATTGAGCTGCCACCAGGACACAATAGGTCCCCCCTGCTGGTTGGCTTTTGTCTTCCTTTGGCTGAGTGTGACGTTATTAGTCTGCATGTGTCTAACCTCTCGTTTTATTAATGAATTAAACATTCAGTAGTGATCCACATCGGTCAGTGTTTTTTGTTTTTATGGAAAAAT
Source organism: Oncorhynchus masou masou (assembly GCF_036934945.1). Lineage (NCBI taxonomy): Eukaryota > Metazoa > Chordata > Actinopteri > Salmoniformes > Salmonidae > Oncorhynchus > Oncorhynchus masou. Next base: position 13,859,350 of record NC_088217.1, on the reverse strand, counting down.
CGTGATAGGGAGTCCCATAGGGCGGCGTACAATTGGCCCAGAGTCGTCCGGGTTTGGGGAGGGGTAGGCCGTCATTGTAAATAAGAATTTTTTTCTTAACTGACTTGCCTAGTTAAATAAAGGTTAAATAAAAAAATGAATTCCTGCACTTTTATTATCATTTCCACACTGGTCCATGCAGCATTTGGGCAAAAAAATATAGGCCTAGTTAATATGTGAACTGTTAGAATTATGGAAACATGCTTACCAAGACCTACACCAGCACTGGTACACAGGCATTATTAGCTAGCTATGTTCGCATACATGGATGAACGCTTCTCCCTCTGTCACGGATGCCGTGGTTGCCCTTAGTATGAGGATATAATCCGGAAAGACAGGTGTTTTATACAACAGCCGTCTTTGTTCTCTTTTCAACTCCCTCCACATTTGCAATCAAATGCCAGAACTTTCTCCATCTGCTTCGCCATCATACTCTGCTTCCACCGGGCATCGCAGTGATTTCAAAACTTGGTCAACTTCTGTGACAACAACACTGTTGATTGCCATTTCTTCCCCATCGCTGTCACCAGAAGACTACAATGTCTGGTTCAATGTTGTTTTTTTTACCTAAATCAGGGATTTCCTCATCGTCTAATTCATTTTCTGAATCAGAGAAAGTCAGCATGGCATGATCGTCCTCCAGAAAGTAGTCAGTCCATCACACATTTTTCCAACGGATTTTGTCAATAACGCAAGCTAAATTCAGGGATAATGTTGAGAGCAGTAGCAACACTTTTGCAGTTCTCTGATATAAAAAAAAGCCACAATTGCAATTACACATACTGAGCAGCTCATGTTATAGACAGAAGCATGCAACACGTCAGACCAATCCAAACTAATCTCTCGGCATGTCCAGCCCATCCATTATCTCAGCCAATTATGTCTAGCGGGAAGGTTCCTGTCTTTTTCTGTGGCTAGGCTGGCCAATTACCGTCATCTAAAATTCCATGACTCTCACAGACCTATTTGCTTCCATACTGAATAAAATAATTTCAGTTGGTTGCAGCTATATTTATTTTTTATTTTATTTATTTCCCCTTCATTTAACCAGGTAGGCTAGTTGAGAACAAGTTCTCATTTACAACTGCGACCTGGCCAAGATTAAGCAAAGCAGTTCGACACATACAACAACACAAAGTTACACATGGAATAAACAAACATACAGTCAATAATACAGTAGGAAAAAAAGTCTATATATAATGTGTGCAAATGAGGTAAGGCAATAAATAGGCCATGGTGGTGAAGTAATTACAATATAGCAATTAAACACTGGAATGGTAGATGTGCAGAAGATGAATGTGCAAGTAGAGATACTTGGGTGCAAAGGAACAAGATAAATAAATACAGTATGGGGATGAGGTAGTTGGATGGGCTATTTACAGATGAGCTAGGTGCAGTGACCTGTGAGCTGCTCTGACAGCTGGTGCTTAAAGCTTGTGAGGGAGATATGTGTCTCTAGCTTCAGTGATTTTTGCAGTTCGTTCCAGTCATTGGCAGCAGAGAACTGGAAGGAAAGGCGGCCAGAGGAGGAATTGGCTTTGGGGGGGACCAGTGAGGTATACCTGCTGGAGTGCGTGCTACGGGTGGGTGCTGCTATGGTGACTAGTGAGCTGAGATAAGGCAGGGCTTTACCTAGCAAAGACTTGTAGATGACCTGGAGCCAGTGGGTTTGGCGACGAGTATGAAGCGAGGGACAGTCAACAACAGTGTACAAGTCGCAGGGGTGGGTAGTATATGGGGATTTGTTGACAAAATGGATGGCACTGTGATAGACTGCATCCAATTTGTTGAATAGAGTGTTGGAGGATATTTTGTAAATGACATCGCCGAAGTAGGTAGTATGGCCAGTTTTACGAGGGTATGTTTGGCAGCATGAGTGAAGGATGCTTTGTTGTGAAATAGAAAGCTGATTCTAGATTTAATTTTGAATTGGAGATGTTTAATGTGAGTCTGGAAGGAGAGTTTACAGTCTAACCAGACACCTAGGTATTTGTAGTTTTCCACATATTCTAAGTCAGAACCGTCTAGAGTAGTGATGCTGGACGGGCGGGCAGAGATCGTTTGAAGAGCATACATTTAGTTTTACTTGCATTTAAGAGCAGTTGGAGGCCACGGAAGGAGAGTTGTATGACATTGAAGCTCGTCTGGAGGTTAGTTAACACAGTGTCCAAAGAAGCACCAGATGTATGTAGAATGGTGTCGTCTGCGTAGAGGTGGATCAGAGAATCACCAGCAGCAAGAGCGACCTCATTTATGTATACAGAGAAGAGAGTCACTGTTTATTGTTGTTGTTTGAACTGCAGTTTGTCCCTTTAATGCACATATGTCAGAGTCAAGGCCCGCGGGCCACATCCGGCCCGCGAGAAGGTTTTTTACGGCCCCTGGGATGATCTTGATTTATTATTAGAACCGGCCCGCAGACCGCAGCAAGCCGGCAGCCCGCAGATCTTTTACACGCACCAATACTACATTTCCCACAATGCAACGGTGACGCACCGAGCAGTAGGCTGCTTCATTTCAATATTTATTGGCACAGCAGTCGTCAGCATCACAGTAAAATTAACTTTCAGATACCCATCAAAAATGGCAAAACGGAAGGTGGACACTGAGAACCGGGGGTTTCAAACAAGGTGGGAGTCGGAGTATATGTTCACGGAGGTAGCTGGAAAACCTGTGTGTCTTCTGTGTGGAGAAAGTGTGGCGGTACTGAAAGAGTATAATCTGAGACGACATTATGAAACGAAACACGCGGACAAAAACAAGAATATGGACATGGAACAAAGGCTACAAAAGGCAGAGGAATTAAAACGAGGCCTCAAATCTCGACAGGCTCTGTTCAAAAAAGCCAAATCACAAGGCCAGGCTGCTGTCAAGGCCAGTTTTATTTTGGCAGAAGAGATCGCTAAATCAGCCCGGCCATTTACGGAGGGGGATTTCATCAAAAACTGCATGATTAAAGTTTGTGACGAAGTTTGCCCAGAAAAAAGGCAACTCTTTTTAAATGTGAGTCTGAGCAGAAACACCATTGCCGAGAGAGTAGACCAGTTGTCCATCAATCTAAAAGAGCAGCTTGTGAAAAAGGGAAAAGATTTCATTGCATATTCCTTGGCTGTGGATGAGAGCACCGACATTTCTGACATTGCCCAGTTGTCAATTTTCATCCGCGGAGTGGACTCCAGCCTAAGCGTGACAGAGGAGTTTTTGGCTTTACGTCCTATGCATGGCACAACTACGGGGCATGATTTGTATGAAGAGGTGTCAAGATGTGTAAATGAGATGGAGCTGCCTTGGGAAAAACTCGTGGGTTTGACAACCGACGGAGCACCTGCGATGTGTGGACACAGGAGCGGACTGGTGGCGAAGATACGGGAAAAGATGCAAGAGGAAAACGCGACAGGTGAGCTGACAGCTTATCATTGTATCATACACCAGGAAGCGTTGTGCGGTAAAGCCTTGAAAATGGAGCATGTAATGAGCATCATCACGCGCACAGTTAACTTTATCAGAGCCAAAGGTTTGAATCACCGCCAGTTCAAGGCATTTCTGACGGAGTTAGAAACGGAGCATGGTGATTTGCCTTATCACACAGAGGTGCGATGGCTAAGCCAGGGAAAGGTGCTTCAAAGATGTTTCGAGCTTCGTGAGGAGATTTGTCTGTTCTTGGACAGCAAAGGGAAAGACACAACACAACTCCGAGACGAAATGTTTCTGTGTGAAATGGCTTTTCTGTGTGACATTACGAGTCATCTGAATGCAATGAACTTGCAGCTGCAGGGTCGGGATCATGTCATCTCTGATATGTACAGTACAGTGAAGGCATTTAAAACCAAACTGACTCTGTGGGAGACGCAGATGCGGAAAGAAAATTTGAGCCACTTTCCCAGCTGCCAGACCATGAAAGAGAAGCTCTCTACCAGTGCGTTCCCGAGCGCACAGTTGGCTGATAAAATAGGTATGCTTGCCGCTGACTTTCGACGCCGATTTGCTGACTTTGAAGCACAAAAAAGCAGGTTGGAACTGCTCGGTAACCCATTTGCTGTTGACGTGGAAAGCTCACCACCAAACCTCCAAATGGAGTTGATTGACCTCCAATGCAATGATGCACTGAGGGCAAAATATGCGGCAGTGGGTGCTGCGGAGTTCGCCCGTTTCCTCCCCGACACAATGCCCCAGCTGCGCATCCAGGCTGCTCAAACGTTGTCTATGTTTGGCAGCACATACCTGTGTGAACAACTTTTTTCTTTGATGAACCTGAACAAAACATCACACAGAAGTCGACTTACTGCTGAACACCTCCACTCAATTCTGAGGATTTCCTCAGCTCAGAGCCTTACCCCGAACATTGATGAACTTGTGGAAAAGATGGGACACCACCAAGTATCACCCTCAACCTCAAACAAGTGAACATTACTGTGCAATCACATATTTAGAGTTTTTACTCAGTTCAAGTTTAAAAGTTAAAGTTTAATATTTGTTTTCACTGCATGTTACTTCTCCTTAAACAAAGTGTTGTTTTTGATTAATAGATTTTTGCACTTTATTTTATTGTATTTCAATCCAATTATATTTTAAAAATATTTCAGTTGAGTGGATGATAGAAAATTGCTATTATTGTTTTTTTCTTTGAAGTAAATTTAGCCCACTTTTGCTAAAATAGAAAATATAGGCTACTGATGGTGCCTTGAATACCGGTTTCTTTCATTTAATGTTCATGTTATGGGGATTTTTATATAAAGGAAATTTGTCTTTTGTGTCTGTTGAAAATTAAAGATTACTGACAGAGCCATAAGAAAATATTGCTTTATTTATCTGATCATATTGGAATATATTTGTTAGGTTTTCAGTAGGTTCAATTAGGTTCACTAGACTATATGCGTCATTTAAAAATTTTTCAATGAACATTCGAACAGTCCGGCCCTCGGCTTGTAGCTAAATTTTTTATTTGGCCCTCCGTCCATTTGACTTTGACACCCCTGCTTTAATGGAACGCATTTTGTATTATGGATTTGAAACTGTAAATGTCTGACAATTAAAGAGACATGTCTAAATGTACACACTCTTACATATGTAGATATGTTAGAACATAATTACATCCTGTAGATACTGAGATTTCAGTGATGACTCACTTTCAACTAAATTGACTCACGTTCGAAGCACCCCACTGTAAATGGTTCAGAAGCAAAATGGAAACTCGTCAAACATAATCAAATAATTAGAATGGTGTCGGTTCGTCTGCGTAGAGGTGGATCAGAGACTCACCAGCAGCAAAAGCGACATCATTGATGTATACAGAGAAGAGAGTCAGCCCGAGAATTGAACCCTGTGGCACCCTCATAGAGACTGCCAGAGGTCTGGACAACAGGCCCTCCGATTTGATACAGTGAACTCAATCAGAGAAGTAGTTGGTGATAGGTCTGTAGCAGTTTGGGTCTAGAGTGTCTCCCCCTTTGAAGAGGGGGATGACCGCGGCTGCTTTCCAATCTTTGGGAATCTCAGACGATACGAAAGAGAGGTTGAACAGTAATTGGGGTTGCAACAATTTTGGCAGATATTTTTAGAAAGAGAGGGTCCAGATGGTCTAGCCCGTCTGATTTGTAGGGTTTAATATTTTGCAGCTCTTTCTGAACATCAGCTATCTGGATTTGGGTGAAGGAGAAATGGGGGAGGCTTGGGCGAGTTGCTGTGGGGGGTGCAGGGCTATTGACCATGGACTTTACAGCGTCCCTGAACTTTTTGAAGTTTGTGCTACAGGATGCAACTTTCTGTTTCAAAAGCTAGCCGTAGCTTTCCTAACAGCCTGTGTATATTTGTTCCTAACTTCCCGATCTAACTCGGGAAGTTAGGGAAATTCCCATATGCCATTCATGCCTGTTAGCTTTGTGTGACAGGGGTTGTAACATAGAATTAGAATACTGGAATTACATTTTACATTTACATTTAAGTCATTTGGCAGACGCTCTTATCCAGGGCGACTTACAAATTGGTGAATTCACCTTATGACATCCAGTGGAACAGCCACTTTACAATAGTGCATCTAAATCATTTAAGGGGGGGGGGGGGTGAGAAGGATTACTTTATCCTATCCTAGGTATTCCTTAAAGAGGTGGGGTTTCAGGTGTCTCCGGAAGGTGGTGATTGACTCCGCTGTCCTGGCGTCGTGAGGGAGTTTGTTCCACCATTGGGGGGCCAGAGCAGCGAACAGTTTTGACTGGGCTGAGCGGGAACTGTACTTCCTCAGTGGTAGGGAGGCGAGCAGGCCAGAGGTGGATGAACGCAGTGCCCTTGTTTGGGTGTAGGGCCTGATCAGAGCCTGGAGGTACTGCGGTGCCGTTCCCCTCACAGCTCCGTAGGCAAGCACCATGGTCTTGTAGCGGATGCGAGCTTCAACTGGAAGCCAGTGGAGAGAGTTGAGGAGCAGGGTGACGTGAGAGAACTTGGGAAGGTTGAAAACCAGACGGGCTGCGGCGTTCTGGATGAGTTGTAGGGGTTTAATGGCACAGGCAGGGAGCCCAGCCAACAGCGAGTTGCAGTAATCCAGACGGGAGATGACAAGTGCCTGGATTAGGACCTGCGCCACTTCCTGTGTGAGGCAGGGTCGTACTCTGCGGATGTTGTAGAGCATGAACCTACAGGAACGGGCCACCGCCTTGATGTTAGTTGAGAACGACAGGGTGTTGTCCAGGATCACGCCAAGGTTCTTAGCGCTCTGGGAGGAGGACACAATGGAGTTGTCAACCGTGATGGCGAGATCATGGAACGGGCAGTCCTTCCCCGGGAGGAAGAGCAGCTCCGTCTTGCCGAGGTTCAGCTTGAGGTGGTGATCCGTCATCCACACTGATATGTCTGCCAGACATGCAGAGATGCGATTCGCCACCTGGTCATCAGAAGGGGAAAGGAGAAGATTAATTGTGTGTCGTCTGCATAGCAATGATAGGAGAGACCATGTGAGGTTATGACAGAGCCAAGTGACTTGGTGTATAGCGAGAATAGGAGAGGGCCTAGAACAGAGCCCTGGGGGACACCAGTGGTGAGAGCGCGTGGCGAGGAGACAGATTCTCGCCACGCCACCTGGTAGGAGCGACCTGTCAGGTAGGACGCAATCCAAGCGTGGGCCGCGCCGGAGATGCCCAACTCGGAGAGGGTGGAGAGGAGGATCTGATGGTTCACAGTATCGAAGGCAGCCGATAGGTCTAGAAGGATGAGAGCAGAGGAGAGAGAGTTAGCTTTAGCAGTGCGGAGCGCCTCCGTGATACAGAGAAGAGCAGTCTCAGTTGAATGACTAGTCTTGAAACCTGACTGATTTGGATCAAGAAGGTCATTCTGAGAGAGATAGCGGGAGAGCTGGCCAAGGACGGCACGTTCAAGAGTTTTGGAGAGAAAAGAAAGAAGGGATACTGGTCTGTAGTTGTTGACATCGGAGGGATCGAGTGTAGGTTTTTTCAGAAGGGGTGCAACTCTCGCTCTCTTGAAGACGGAAGGGACTTAGCCAGCAGTCAGGGATGAGTTGATGAGCGAGGTGAGGTAAGGGAGAAGGTCTCCGGAAATGGTCTGGAGAAGAGAGGAGGGGATAGGGTCAAGCGGGCAGGTTGTTGGGTGGCCGGCCGTCACAAGAAGCGAGATTTCATCTGGAGAGAGAGGGGAGAAAGAGGTCAGAGCACAGGGTAGGGCAGTGTGAGCAGAACCAGCGGTGTCGTTTTACTTAGCAAATGAGGATCGGATGTCGTCGACCTTCTTTTCAAAATGGTTGACGAAGTCATCTGCAGAGAGGGAGGAGGGGGGGGGGGGAGGAGGATTCAGGAGGGAGGAGAAGGTGGCAAAGAGCTTCCTAGGGTTAGAGGCAGATGCTTGGAATTTAGAGTGGTAGAAAGTGGCTTTAGCAGCAGAGACAGAGGAGGAAAATGTAGAGAGGAGGGAGTGAAAGGATGCCATGTCCGCAGGGAGGCGAGTTTTCCTCCATTTCCGCTCAGCTGCCCGGAGCCCTGTTCTGGAATGGACATGAGCCTTCTTATGATGGTCCAAAGGTCAGCCATGTTGGTCAGGGAGTTGGTCACCTATGGTTTTCTAGTGCTGTGATAAGATATTGTGCAAAACATTGAATGTGAAGAATTTATCTACACTGTATGTGGTTTTAGCTCGACAGCCAGACAGTTTTGGAGGAATGATTCCATAATTTGTTTTAATTAACTGCAAATATGCCAACATAACATTCAAACAATGCAGTCAATCGACAGCCATACACTTGCTCAAATCAGTTGATGATAGGACTTAGACAAGTGGTAAATGCAACAAGTACTGATATTGGATCATATAATAACACTCACAGCTTTCCAAGGAAACAAAATCTGAGACATTTATGGTCTATTTATATAGATTTTAGAGGCTATAAATAGAAAATGTGTATAAAACCCATATAAACTGTATTTATAATTATATAACAATATTATAGGTTGACTATAATTCCATCACACAGTTTCTGATACATCACATGCCTTACTTTATTTTCCTGCACCTATGCCTCCTGACATTCATTCCAATTAGACTGGTTTTGGATTTCTCCCTGACCAAGGTGGCTGCCATTTTGTCCCCATTTTGGAACTTTGAGGGTTTATGACATAGCCTCTCTAGTAATATAATAGGATCTCTATGGGTTGTAATATCTTAGTACTAGGCTTAGGCTATTCAACGATTTATTGTTTTGTGATTGTAACAATGTACCACTGACATTTGGATTGTGTTATTGATCCGCTGTACACTGACTGAACTATGACCTTTGCTTCATGTCTTTGTTGTTGCGGCTCTAAAGTACACCAAATGTATTTCATATGTTTAACTTGTTGTTGTTTTTTTGAACATTGTGCATAAAATAGACATACCGTAGGTGAGAAGCCCTAAATGAAGCTTTTCATTAAGCCATCAATGTTATGTTAAATTCATGAATTAAAATAAGATCCTGAAAAGCATGTATGTCATAAAAATAATGTAGAAAAATGTCATGGCTTAGCTAAACCTTTTCTTGGTTGTAGTGTGGCGACCCGTTCAAAGAAGAAGACCTCGTCGTCCTCAACGGGACCAAGGAGGAGGTGGAGAAACTGAGGAAGATAATGGAGGAGAAGAGAGCCAAGGCCAAGGCAACAAAGGTTTGTGTTCCTAGAGTTTTCAAATCAAATGTTAAGGGTTAATCCTAACTTCCATTTAAAGGGATAGTTCATCCAAATTACAAAATGACATGTTGGTTGCTAGCTTTTTTGCTTTTTTGGTACACTACAATTCTAATGCAAGAATGGTACCTACAGTGCCAAGAAAAAGTATGTGAACCCTTTGGAATTATCTGGATTTCTTCATGAATTGATCATAAAATTAGATCTGATCTTCATCTAAATCACAACAACAGACAAACACAGTCTGCTTAAACTAATAACACACAAATTATTGTATTTCTGTCTGTTGAATACATCATTTAAACATTCACAGTGTAGGTTGGAAGAAGTATGTGAATGCCTAGGCTAATGACTTCTCCAAAAGCTAATTGAAGTCAGGAGTCAGCGAATGAGGAGTCCAATCAATGAGACAAGATTGGAGATGTTGGTTAGAGCTACCCTGTCCTAGAAAAACACTTAGTTTTCTATTCACAAGACGCATTGCCTGATGTGAACCATGCCACGAATAAAAGATATCTCAGAAGACCCAAGATTAAGAAATGTTGACTTTCATAAAGCTGGAAAGGGTTACAAAAGTATCTCTAAAAGCCTTGATCATCAGTCCACAGTAAGACAAATTGTCTATAAATGGAGAAAATTCCACAGTGCTACTGGCAAAATATTACGTGGATAGATTAAACTAAAGTTGAGTTGTTTGGAAGGAACACACAACACTATGTGTGGAGAAAAAAAAGGCACAGCACACCAACATCAACCTCATCCCAACTATAAATATGGTGAAGGGAGCATCATGGTTTGGAGCTGCTTTTCTGCTTCGGGGCCTGGACAGCTTACTATCATCGACGGAAAAACGAATTCCCAAGTTTATCAAGACATTTTGCAGGAGAATGTAAGGCTTTCTGTCCGCCTATTGAAGCTCAAGAACTGATCCAAAACACAGAAGTCAATCAACAACAGAATGGCTTCAACAGAAGAAAATAAGCCTTCTGGAGTGTCCCAGTCAGAGTCCTGACCTCAACCCGATTGAGATGCTGTGGCATCACCTCAAGAGAGTGGTTCACACCAGACATCCCAAGAATATTTCTGAACTGAAACAGTTTTGTGAAGAGGAATGGTCCAAAATTCCTCCTGACCATCGTGTAGGTCTGATCCGCAACTACAGAAAATGTTTGGTTGAGGTTATTGCTGCCAAAGGAGGGTCAACCAGTTATTAAATCCAAGGGTTCACATACTTTTCCCACCCTGAACTGTGAATGTTTACACGGTGTGTTCAATAAAGACATGAAAACATATTGTTTGTGTTATTAGTTTAAGCAGACTGTGTTTGTCTTGTTGTGACTTAGATGAAGATCTGCATAAATTGGTCATAAACTTTTATCTGAAGTATAGGTAATTCCAAAGGGTTCACATTTTTGTGCTTCATGTCCAAATCATATTTAAGTAACTTAATTGAGTTACACAATCCATTTTAAGATACTTTAGGATGATTTGGAGATTAAGCACGAAAATTGTAATATAGGTACCATTGACTTGCAATGGATTTGTGCCACAAATGCAAAAAAGTTAGCATTTTAAACTATGCCCATAGACTGTTTACAGCAGTGGTGTCAAAAATCTTTCCGTGGAGGGCCGAGTGTTTGTGGCTTTCTGGGATTTCAATTAAATTCAGACCTAGACAACCAGGTGATTGGGGGTTCCTTACTAATTAGTGAACTTAATTAATCAATGAAGTAGAAGGGTGAAGCGAAAACCTGCAGACACTTGGCCGTCCGTGGAATGAGTTTGACACATCTGGTTGACAGGGTAAGGAAACAAATTTGTAATTTGGGTGAACTATCCCTTTCAGTCAATTTTCTACCTATTCATGATGCATTGATGTCAAAGAGTAGATTTGACTCACCATAGGTAGAAGTTATGTGAGTTGCCTGGAATTTACGGTAAAATGTTGTTGTTGTTTTTTTAGAAATCAAAGAAGAGCAAATTTTCTGAGACTGTTTCCAAGCCATCAGAGTCAAAAGGTAGGAAGTAGTGATGCACCTATAAAACATTTTTGGCCGATACCGATATCCAATATTTTCCTTGGCAAAAAAAACGATACCGATAACCAATATTTAACATTTTAGCAGCCTTTTTAAGCATTCTATTACAGTTAAATAGTTAACACACACATGGACACAGTGGTCTAAGGCACTGCATCTCAGTGCGAGAGGCGTCACTACAGTCCTTGGTTCGGATCCAGGCTGTATCACATCCGGCCGTGATTAGAAGTCCCATAGGGCGGTGCACATTTGGCCCAGCCTCGTCTGGGTTTGGCCGGGGTAGGCCGTCATTTTAAATATGAATTTGTTCATAACTGACTTGCCTAGTTAAATAAAGGTTACACACATTCACCACACTGACCAAAAAGTTATTTTGTTGGCATTTACGTATGTCCCCATTACCAGTAAAACATAATCAAAACCTATTTCTTTCACTTACTTGCTGTGTTGTTTCGTTGTTCATTTGTTCAGTCGTTTCATTCTCAACCAGGATTTCTATGGAACACCGTTTGGGTCTTTGCATGTCAAAAAAGATACACATCAAATAACACTATTTGACATGTCAAATAAAGCTTGTTGACCAATCAGGACCTGAATATGACTGTACTTCACATAATAATTTAACACGTTCATAAATTTTTTACTTAGTTATTACTCATTAATTACACTATCACCCGTATTTAATATGTCACCACGATTCATCGATATGTATGCGGTGATCGTAAAGATGTCTCGCGCACCTACAGTGCTGGTCATAAAAAAAGCTAGCTAGCTCATGGATGCAAACATTGTTCTTCACTAAAAACAGAGCAAAACAACAACATCTGTTTCAGTAGCTATCATTAGCTAGCTAACTATATAGCTAGGTGTCATCATCTAAAATACCCTTAATTTATAACACAGTTATTATTTAATTAATGGTGGTCGGACCCATCTATGTGAAGCTAGCTACAATAAGGATTAGCCACAATAGTGGACTTTGATGCAAATGAATACAAATAGTAGAATTATGCCATAATTGAATAGATCATGCTAAATGAGGTTGGAATGTTATATGAAATCAACAAAATATAATAATTTGTTAATTTGACAAAAATCTGTTGAAATCACGCATGTATTATACTTTACAATTGTATTGGGGTCATACTTATTTCACTATACAGTCTTACCTACGGATTGTGGATCAATGACATGGGTTATCAGTCTACTCGGTGATACCCAGAGAACATTAGAATTGGAGCTCCTATTGTGGGACTGTGAATTGAGCCACATTTATTGTCAACCAATGTGTATTGAACACTATTCCAGAGGACAAATAATACTGCATGGATGTTTTGTAGTCTGAGGAGGCGTTGGGAAAAAATATATTGGGTATTGAGTAGACTGATATCCCATTTCATTGATCCCCAATCCTTAGGTAAAGCTGTACAGTGCAATATGAATGTCAATACACACAATAGGCTGACTGAGGAGGTGATTTCACACAGTCACAGTCCCGCGATAAGAGCTACAACACGAATATTTGCGTAAACTCTTCACAGTTGTGTTCTGTGGGTGTCACTGAGTAGACTGATACCCCATTTCATTGTTTCACATTCCAACATTGTTTAACATTATCTAGTCTAAATATGCCATGATTCCACCAATTGTAACCTTCTGCATCACTTATAATGAGGTACTTTTATTTTGAAGGCAAACTGCGAATTCCACTTGTGCCTAATACTTATTGTGGCTAGCTTCACAACACATAACCCGGTCAGGTCGAGCCTCACTAGCCAGATGAATCTAGCTGCCTGCTTATAATGTTAGCTTTGGGCAACAGGGTTAAGTAGCTGGCTAGCTATTTATTTTCATGAACTGAAGTTCAATAGCTAATACTTACTCACAAGAATTCTTAAATCATTGCAAAGAATCATGAAAATGACTGCAGTGTCTACTTGTCATTGTTTTGAGGGTGGTTGTATTACTGCTAGCTAGGTACCAAGATAAAGCTAGCTAGCTACCCCAGAAGTTGCAGTCAAATAATGTTTTATTACCAAAGCGGTATTGTAAACACATCGTTCGGGTCCGGTGTTTGTTTGTTTGCATTCTTTTTGTACAGCTTTGACATTGCTACTGATAGTAATGGTGGAGCTTGGCTTGCACGTGCAAATTCAGAACACACAACATTTTATAATAGAATGGTGATATTTGACGTGTCAAATTAAAAGCTTATTTAATGCGTCAAATAGTGTTATTGTCAAATAATGTTATTGTCAAATAGTGTTATTTGACGTTTCTTTTTTGAAAGGCAAAGACCCAAACGACTTTCATAGTATGTTGTGAAGTTAATAGTAGTGGCGCTATTACTGTGTAACTCCGGTAGGGCAACATCTGAACAATTGCGCACTTGGTAACGTTAGTATGTACCGGTGCTCGACCAGTCACGAAAGCCAACATCACCCACAACAGAGGATGGTTGATTGTTGAGGGCAGTGAATTATATTATCTTGGCGTTAATGGATTTCGCCTTTGAGTTGTCTCTCTGAAATGTTCTTACTCTTTCAAGTGACTGCTTGACATGTTGACTGCTCTATCCACACAGCAGACATTGTGGGCTAGGTTAGGAATGCTGTGTTACATGTGTAGCCCTAAATTTTACGTGGTGTCATTACTTCATGTACCTACGTTATATAGGTATGCATGTCAGCTTTGACATCGGTTTTCACATCGGTGTTGAACTAGACATCAAGGCCGACACCGATGTTAGCCTTTTTAGCTAATATCGTCCGATTCCGATATGTTCACCGATATATTGTGCATTCCTAGTAGGAAGTGTGGAGGACATATCTTATTTTTGTTTTATACATATGTTATTCATCTACAAAACTCAAATGGGCCATGTGGACATAGTCAAATCAAATTGTATTGGTCACCTGCACCCTTTCCCAACAGTGCAGAGTTAAAAAGTAACACAACATTTTAATTAAAAAAGTACTTTAAAGTTAGTAATGAGGCTATATACAAGGAGTACCAGTACTGAGTCAATGTGCAGCCGTACGGGGTAGTTGAAGTAACAGTATGTACGTGTAGGTAGGGGTAAAAGTGACCAGGCAATCAGGATATATAATAATCAGTGGAGCTGCAGTGTACATAAAGTGTGTGTGGGCAGAGTGTGTGGGCAGAGTCTAGTGAGTGTGCATAGAGCCAGCAAGGGGGTCAGTACAAAAATAATTAAGGTAAAGACATACACTGAATATAAACGCAACATGTAAACGTGTTGGTCCCATGTTTCAGGAGCTGAAATAAAAGCTTATTTCTCTCAAATTTTGTGCATAAATTTGTTTATATCCCTGTTAGTGAGCATTTCATCTTTGCCAAGATAATCCATCCACAAGACTGGTGTGGCATATAAAGAAGCTGATTACACAGTATGATCATTGTGCTGGGGACAATTAATTACCACTCAAATGTGCAGTTTTGTCACACAACACAATGCCACAGATGTCTTAAGTTTTGATGGAGCGTGCAATTGGCATGTTGACTGCAATAATGTCCACCAGAGCTGTTGCCAGAGGATTTAATGTGCAAGAGGTGTCGCTACAGTCCCTGGTTCGAATCCAGGCTGTATCACATCTGGCTGTGATTGGGAGTCTTATAGGGTGTCGCACAATTGGCCCAGTGTCGTCTGGGTTTGGCCGGGGTAGGCCACCATTGTAAATAAGAATTTGTTCTTAACTGACTTGCCTAGTGATATGAAATAAAAGTGGCTGGCCCAGTGCTTCAGTTGTCTTGACCGTATTTTGATTTCTAGACAAACAATCCTCTATCTGGTCTTCCCTGTTTTAAATTTTGCTCCACTTTTTGGTCTGCTTCCTGTTAAGTTTTGTGTAGGTTTTTCTTTTCATTGCCTCTTCTTCTGCAAATTTAGTGGGCGCTCGTTGTGGGTGTCTTTTAGGTTCCAGTTGTTGTTGCTAGTCAGTGGACACACCCATGAGTGTCTATCAGAACCCCTCCTAAAACCACACCTGTTATGTTTTGATTGTTCTCGGTAACTTTTTGTTAGTTCCCTTTCTGTTTGGGCGACATTACTCTTGCTGGGGAATGTACAGTTGAAGTTTTACATACACTTAGGTTGGAGTCATTAAAACTCGTTTTTTAAGCACTCCCCAAATTTCTTGTTAACAAACTATAGTTTTGGCAAGTCGTTTAGGACATCTACTTTGTGCATGACACAAGTCATTTTTCAAATAATTGTTTACAGACAGATTATTTCACTTATAATTCACTGTATCACAATTCCAGTGGGTCAGAAGTTTGCATACACTAAGTTGACTGTGCCTTTAACTTATCTAGGGTAGAGGGCACTATTTTCACCTCCAGATGAAAAGTGTGCCCAAAGTAAACTGCCTGCTATTCAGGCCCAGAAACTAGGATATGCATATAATGGTATAAAACACTCTTAAAGTTTCCAAAACTGTTAAAATAATTACTGTGAGTATAACAGAACTGATTTGGCAGACAACAACCTGAGAAAAATCCATCCAGGAAGTAGGATTCTTTTGGGGGGGGGGGTTTCTATTCAATGCCACTACAGTATCCATTGACTTAGGACTCAAATTGCACTTCCTATGCCTTCCACTAGATGTCAACAGTCTTTAGAAATTGTTTCAGACTTGTATTCTGAAAAATGAGGGAGTAAGAGCAGTCTGAATGACTGGACCCTCCCTCCAGTGTCACAGAGCTTTTTCATGCACACGACCGATAATGTGCCTTTCTTGTTTATCTTTTACATTGATGACGTTATTGTCCGGTTGAAATATTATCGATTATTTAGGCTAAAAACAACCTTAGGATTGATTCTAAACATCGTTTGACATGTTTCTACTAACTTTACAAGTTAGTTGAGTGCAACCATATGAAGATCGTCAAAGGTAAGTGATTCATTTTATCTCTTTCTGACTTGTGTAACTCTTCTACTTGGCTGGTTACTGTTTGTAATGATTTGCCTACAGGGCGCTGTTTTCAGATAATCGCATGGTATGCTTTCGCCATAAAGCCTTTTTGAAATCTGACACCATGGTTGGATTAAGACCCATGTATAACACGTGTATGCTTCATGAATTTTTATAATGAGTATTTCTATTTTTGAATTTGGCGCTCTGCAATTTCACTGGATGTTGGCCAGGTGGGAAGCTACCGCCCCACATACCCTAGAGAGGTTTTAAACAGCTTGGAAAATTCCAGAAAATGATGTCATGGCTTTAGAAGCTTCTGATAGGCTGATTGACATTGAGTCAATTGGAGGAGTACCTGTGGATGTATTTCAAGGCCTAACTTCAAACTGAGTGCCTCTTTGCTTGACATCATGGGAAAATCAAAAGAAATCAGCCAAGACCTCAGAAAAAATGGTAGACCTCCACAAGTCTGGTTCATCCTTGGGAGTAATTTCCAAATGCCTGAAGGTACCACGTTCATCTTTACAAACAATAGTACGCAAGTATAAACACCATGGGACCACGCAGCCGTCACTCCGCTCAGGAAGGAGACGCGTTCTGTCTCCTAGAGATGAACGAACTTTGGTCCGAAAAGTGCAAATCAATCCCAGAACAACAACAAAGGACCTTGTGAAGATGCTGGAGGAAACCGGTACAAAAGTATCTATATCCATAGTAAAACGAGTCCTATATCGACATAACCTGAAAGGCCGCTCAGCAAGGAAGAAGCCACTGCTCCAAAACCGCAGTTTAAAAAGCCAGACTATGTTTTGCAACTGCACATGGGGACAAAGATCGTACTTTTTGGAGAAATGTCCTCTGGTCTGATGAAGCAAAAATAGAACTCTTTGGCCATAATG
Source organism: Oncorhynchus masou masou (assembly GCF_036934945.1). Lineage (NCBI taxonomy): Eukaryota > Metazoa > Chordata > Actinopteri > Salmoniformes > Salmonidae > Oncorhynchus > Oncorhynchus masou. The sequence continues at coordinate 13,842,278 of NC_088217.1, read as the reverse complement.
ACCATTGTTATGTTTGGAGGAAACAGGGGGATGCTTGCAAGCCGAAGAACACCATCCCAACCGCGAAGCATGGGGGTGGCAGCATCATGTTGTTGAGGTGCTTTGCTGCAGGAAGGACTGGTGCACTTTGCAAAATAGATGGCATCATGAAAATGATGTGGATATATTGAAGCAACATCTCAAGACATCAGTCAGGAAGTTAAAGCTTGGTCACAAAAGTGTCTTCCAAATGGACAAAAACCCCAAGCATACTCCCAAAGTTGTGGCAAAATGTCTTAAGGACAACAAAGTCAAGATATTGGAGTAGCCATCACAAAGCCCTAACCTCAATCCTATAGAAAATTTGTGGGCAGAACTTAAAAGGTGTGAGTGAGCAAGGAGGCCTACAAACCTGACTCAGTTACACCAGCTCTTTCAGGGGTATTGGGCCAAAATTCACCCCTTATTGTGGGAAGTTTGTGGAACACTACCTGAAACGTTTGACCCAAGTTAAACAATTTAAAGGCAATGCTACCAAATACTAATTGAGTGTATGCCAACTTCTGACCCAGTGGGAATGTGATGAAAGAAATAAAACCTGAAATAAATCATTATCTCTACTATTATTCTGAAATTTCACATTCTTAAATTAAAGTTGTGATCCTAACTGACCTAAGACAGGGAATTTTTACTGTAATTAAATGTCAGGAATTGTGAAAAACTGAGTTTAAATATATTTGGCTAAGTTGTATGTAAAACTTCTGACTTCAGCTGTAACTATTCACATCCCTTGACTTTTTCCATTTTTTTTTGTTGTTGTTGCAGCCTGAATTCAAAATGGATTAATTTGACATTTTGTGTCTCTGGCCTACAAACAATACCCCATATGTATGAACCCCCCTGGGACAATACACCTTTGGCAGCAATTACAGCTGTGAGTCTTTTGGGGTATGTTTCTAAGAGCTTTGCACACCTGGATTGTACAATAGTATACCCATTATTCTTTGTAAAATTCTTCAATTTCTGTCAGGTTGGTTGTTAATCATTGTTTAAAACCGTTTTCAAATCTTGCCATAGCTTTTCAAGCTGATTTTAATCATTACTGTAACAAGGCCTAAACATTTGCACCAACATGGAATATTATTACATTGTCTATGTTCTCCATTGAAGAGAACAGGGTCCAACAAATGGAAATTAGGAAGAGGCTGTTATAGTATTCAACTTCCACTTTGACATCAAACCATTTTCAAATGTTTTAAACACAATTGATTTAACATATGATATTATTAACGACTTGTTTATGGAAATCGTACAGCATAAAAAAAATGTAAAACCCAAAACGTGTTGTTTGTACGCTGTAAAGGAAGTGTAGCTATTCATGGAAATTCCCAAATGTTTTGAATACATTAAACATTAGTTATAAATTAACTTGGTCTTAACTTAGCTTGATCTTATCTTAATTTTATGACTTTGTAAAGCAGTTGTCGATACGATTCACACAAACAAACCATACATCACAACATCAAATTGTACATCACAACAAATGAACAAGGCACTAGGATCTGTTCTCCCTTGAGAGGTAGGCCCAACAGGACTTTGAAAGGTCTTTGTGGTTGAATCTGTGCTTCAAATTCACTGCTCGATTGAGGGACTTTATAGATAATGATTGATGTTATGGATTGTTAAAACTTTTTATGTATTTCTTGTTCACATTCACCTGTTTTGTTCCAATGTAGAAAATCCAGAGTCCACCGAAACCGTTTTTGCAGAGGGCAAAACTTCAACAGAAAATGGCGAAGACCGCAGCCAGCCAGGTGTTTATTTGTGTATTGAACAAACACTCATTCAATGCAGTGCACCATAGTGTGTAGCTTGCACTCATTTTTATTGCTTTTTCCGACACTTTACTCCCCTTACAGTTCATATCTCAACAGCATGATGTCTTAACCCTAAAACTGTCACTGTGCCCCTGAGCAAGGCACATAACCCCTAAAGTGTTCTCCATCCTGGACCGGATTCCTGTGTGTGTGTGTGTGTGTGTGCTCATTTGAAGGCATTGTGTATACTTGATAGCTACCTACACAAATAGCTAGCTAGAACAAAGTGTTAATAAGATAAATTCCATAAAAAAGATTAAAAGCAATACAAACAAATGTTGTCCAGTAGGCATCTACTGAGGGAGCTAAGAGCTGGGTTGTCTGTCATTTTATCACAAAAGTGGCAAAGTATTCTATTTTATGCCTCGCAATAGTGGTCATGATAGGTCATTTTGTCTTCTCACCCTAGCAGTCCCTGGGCCCTCTGGTTCTTCCAGCTCCTCCAAGGTGGTCAAACCCTTGGCGGAATCCGGGAGCAAGAGGTCCATCCAGTCCATGGAAGAGAAGTCAGAGACCTACAAATCTCTCTTCACCAGCCACAGTTCAGCCAAGCGCACCAAAGCCCAGACGTCCAACTGGGTCACCCACACCCCCTACCACTTCTAAATGACCCCACCATCCCTTATATCACCCCCACACCCCACCCCCACAACCAGGTGCTCCTGTGTATTTGCAGTGAGAAACACTTTGAGGTAACCTTTTATTTGAAGGGTACCTAAAAAATAAAGTAATTTATAATCTATACTTAATGCATTCATGAGCACATGCCCGTTTCATAAATGCTTATGTCAACAACGGCAAGTTGAAATATGCAGTATAAGTGCACATTTCTGTGACAAAGGGAATATCAACTTGACACTGCTTATGAATGTGTTGTATGTAGGTGATGGAGCCCTTATGGTGGTGTCATTTTAATAAAGTGTTACTGAGTTGGACATTACTTTTTCTTGTAGGTATCCTTGGCTCAGGCTGGTGAATCAATACATGTGCTATAGGTTAGGGTTGCTAATTTTCCTCTTCTTTTTTCTATGAATTGGCTGTATTATATGATGGTCTTATCTAGGTTATCTATCTAGTTGTTTTTTATAGATGTGGATCACTATGATTCATCCTTAGATTATGGTTTGCTATGCAATATATTATAAAAATGTTTTGAAATTATATTACAAGGATTTAGTTTATAGAAAGTGGAATAGTGAGTGTTTATTCATAACATCTTATTGTTTATGTAAGTAAACACTGTTTATACTCAATATTGACATTTCTTCCACATAACTTGTCAGCAATCAAAATATAGATTGATGTAAACATGTCAATGTTCATATTTGATTTTTATTTAAACGGATACCTTTTAAATACTTTTTCCAGGCATGTTTGTTCAACCCTCAACCCAAACAATGTCAAAATAAAATATTTTTTCCCTAAAAATGGGTATTCCTTTTTATTATAGGACAACATATAGTACTGTGTACAAGTTAAGGTGCATTAAGTCGAATGAAACAATCAATTTGTTCCCTTCTGCTGGTATTTTAGTTATATCCCCAAATGACTGCCTTGTCTCGTGTTCTGTGTTTTCAGGTTTGTGTTGGAGTTAAAGCGTTTGCTTTATATTTAAATTCATATTAAATTAATATTTTTTTTATTCTAGGACACACCATGAAAGTGTGAAATGTACCCAAAATGGAGTGCAAATGCGTATTTTAGGGTCACACAAAAGTGTGAAGGAAACATTGATAGCGCAGAAAAAAAAGATATGCTTGGCTTTAATAATTGAGTCAAGCCACAAGATGGGAGCAGAGGTTTAACTTTGCCTTTAGAATCTACTTAGTGTAGAGTAGACAGACCCCCGCAATTCTACTCTGCAGATGGCTAGAGTCAATTAATTTAGGATATGCGTTTACGCAGGTAGACCAATTCTCATCTTTTTTTTCACTGATTGGTCTTTTGACCAATCATATCAGCTCTTTGGCCAACGATTGTGCAAATGTCACCTATGACCTCTAGAAAAGTCACATTGGGGAAATTTTGTTTCCCATTCAAGTAAATAAATTAGATAGTCTTTGCCCTTGTCATTTCTATCTTGTAAATGTTTTGTTATTTATTCCGTTTTTTTACAGATACTGTATGTTCATACGCATCTTCATGTATTCCTTAAAGATGGATCAAATAAAATAGAGCGACCATGCATTTATTCACCTAAGTCATTACTTCGTCACAGTAAAGGCTAGCCTTCTAAGCCTTCAGTCGTTCGTTGAACGAAACTTGGAACGCATCAACGCAACTTTCCTGATGTTGTAGGCGGCAATTCTCGCTATTTCGCTGCAAGCTATCCTTTGTAATAAAGAGTTTTGGTTAACCTCTGGCACTAGGCTTTGGAGTTGCGACTTTTTCAGGATACATATTTGAATCTCTGTACATTTGACATTTTATTAATTTCACAGACTCGTATCCAGAGCGATTTACGCGCAATTAGGGTTATGTGTATTGCTCATGAGCACATCGACAGATTTCTCACCTAGTCGGCGAGGGGATTCCAACCAGCGACCTTTCTGTATTGTGTTAATAATTAGGCCTACCCTACACAAGTTTACGATAGGCTAAAATACGTTTAACGTCTATATGAAGGCCTAAGGAATCCACAAAACACATTGGAAAATAAAATGTAACTGTAGTTAATTGAAATGGAAAAAAAACAAAATAAATAAGCCTATTGGCTATTCAGAAGCTCATCTGATGGTTTAAATGCATTTATTCTATGAAGATACACTTCCATACGCGTCGTTTAGGCTACCCTCGAATGTGTAGAGATATGTAGGAAAGTCGAACAACCTTAGAGTAGGCCTATCACAGGAATGTGCATAGGGTTTCACTCAGGTGCATTACCATGCAGGGCGCATGCGCATTCCAAGAGAACCAGGTGAATTCAGCAATATAGACTTGCGAATTCTCTCTTTCATAGCCTTTCCACTGGAATTATACCGCGATCCTCACAGATGTCTTTACTCGAGAGGCTCGAATCAGACTGGCGGGTAAGCAAATGCATGTTTAGCTTTTTATTCAAAATGATTATGACTATTACTTGTTTATCTTTTGACCTAATAAGTCAGCACGTTACATTAATTGTAGGATACAGGTTTTTAGGACCTTGTGGTCGTGTGTACTAGGCTACTGCGCGGCCATTGATAGTGGCTTTACTATTGCTAAATATTCAATTTCAATGAATTATTATTATTAAACCAATAATTATGATAATAGACCCTATAACGTTGATCTATTGAAATACTCGGGTGCTCACGATTTCGGAGGTTAAAGCCCTGCAGAAGAGATAGTCATAGGCCTACATTTGCCATACACCTTGGTCATTACATATCGTGTATGATTTAAAAATATATAACCAACGTCAACTCAGATTTATAGTTCATATTGGCAACTGGTTTTCTGGTAAACCAGTTGCCAATATTCGTTTCAAGAACATTATGTCTCACAATACTCAGTTGCCTATAGCCTAGACCAAATGTGCACCTTTAAAAAAATAATATATAGGCTACACTAATAAACTAGTAGCCTAAATAATATTAGACTATTCATAGAAAATCTGTTACATTGATATTGCATGTCCATAAAAATAGGTAATTTGTCTCTGAATATAGTCAAACATAGACTATATATTCTACATGAGTTTAGCTTCTTCAGTGTGAGAATTATTTTTGCATAATTTACCTACGTGTTTGTTATATTTCGAAAGAGGTTTTCATATTTACGCTAAACCACATGGCCCACGTGAAGCCTAACATTTGTAACTAATTGCCTTTATGGATAACAATTTAGGCCTACTTTAAAATGGGGTTTTCTGTCAAGAGTTCTTGTTTAAACGAATTGGCATTGCCATGATTGTCATTGACATGATAAAAAACCCTGTTCAAAACCAAACGGATAGGCAATTCTTGCGTGTCTAACCTCATTTACTCTCTGCCACCGCGATGTAAACATCCCTTAATTAGTGAGCATTCATTTCTGGTTCATATCTTAACACGTTCAGAAGAAGCACACGCAGCTTAAAGCCACTGCGTCGTTCATGGATGAGCTGATCTTCCCCAATCGTTATTGTTTCCCAGGCGTCGAATCATTATTAGGCATTCTCAAAGCCTTAATGATAAAGACACGTGTATTGTTTTTCCATGCATATTAAAAATTATCAGACAGAAAATTATTCAAACCCTTTGCTTAACTAACTGCTGTATCTATAGGTTAAATCATATTTCACAATGATATTGGAAACAACAAAAAGAAAAAACAAATATGGTCTTTAAAATAGGCTATGACTCCCTTTTTGCGTGTAGTTATGCATATCCAAACATCAAGGACACCTTTATTTTGGACATTGCAATGCTCCACCAAACATGTTAATGAAGCTCTAAGGGGGAGATTTTCGTTGAGATGCCTGGTGCTTAGTGGTTTGAAGAAGAACTATGCTTTTAAGCCTTGGGGCTTTAAGGTTTTGAAGGTACCAAATGTCAAGGTAAAGCCCCGAAATGCAGCTATTCCTTTTTAAGTACGTATAAGTAATCTAGGTGTCAATTATTTAAAATGTTTAGGATGGAAATCGGAATATTTTATATGAGCGCGTTGACTCTTGCTTTATTAAAACTGGAATCGTAGATCCAATTCTGACCCATTGATTCTTGAAGAATATGACCTATAAATGCGTCGGGAGTTTAGTTCAACTGTCAGAACCCCAAGTATACGCTTTTTTCTCCAGTGTTTGTTATTAACAACGTAAATGTAAACAAACAAGGTATAGCCTCAAAACATGGTTAAAACTATAATTCTTATATCATGGATGGGGGGGGGTGATTCAACTAAGGAGTCTATCTTTTAGCGAAATTGGCTAATTCATGTTTAAAGGCTTTTCGCGGGCTATTGTTTTGCAGATTTCTATTGAAGATCTTATTGTCAACTTAACATGGCTAAAAAATATCAATTTTCTCGATTACATTCATAGGCTATTGTTATCACTTACAGTATTTTTTAAATCAAGGTTTCTAACTATGATATTATTATAGGCTATGCATTATTCTGCATTCAGTTATTCTGCCACAATTACCAATAATAGCATAATAATAATTAAACCTTATTATCGAAAGTATATGCCTATAATGTTTTTGTCAAGAGAGCAATTGCAGACGGACAGCAATATGATTGGCTACTTATTCCAAAAATAACCAATCAGCAAACTTTGTCTTCTGCCATATTCAAGATGACATCACGACAAAGGCACGCCCCCTAAAAATATCTAACCTATGTAAATATAGTACACATACTTTCAAGCGGATTCAGTAAGGAGCAAAGGTTTGAACATCATCACTTTGTCCGTCAGAGGGAGTCGAGTTTCATATATTCAGCGCCTCGTCCCATAGTCACTGCGTAACTGCTTACCGCTTACTACGGGAAGGGATCTTGCTTGAAAAACTGTTTTTACTCATAGTTGCTGTTAAGATTTATGTTGATAGCCGCCCGAATCACGCTCCAACGTCAGTGCGCTTCAAGGAACCGCAGCCCCACTCGAGTTGAATAAGTCTATTCGTGATTTCTTGGAAGTGGGCTACAGTCTTACTTTGTTTCCCACCTGGATTAACTCGTAGACGACCACCAATTTACCTGGTCAACCTTCTTGGTTTAAGCTTTTGTCTGTCAGAAACTATGCTGTGGAAACTAGCAGATAACGTGAAGTACGAGGATGACTGTGAGGTGAGTTTTAGCTACACAAACCGCACGGCATTACGTTTCAACAAGTTTAGAAAATATGAAAGAACATTATTTCATAAAAAAATATTGTGGCCCTCATGCGCCCCATCGCTTTATCGCGTCTTTAATGGGTAGACTTTTTGCTTATAGATATTTGTCGCGCGGCAATCCCTTTTAGATACAGTACTTGATAAAAGCTTGACGGAATGAAAAGTATTTTCATGGGAAATGGTTATAACTCGGAAGCATATTTTGAAAAAGAAAGATCAGTGGTTAGCTTATGCTATTTTTCATTGTCGAGTGTAAGTTCAAGTGCATTATCAGAAAGGTTTTTTCTTCTTCTTTGAATGGTAGCCTAAATATGTTTCTTAATGTAACATTATAAGTTGTATATAGGCTATTCCAGATGGGCTACTCTTACCGCAGTATCTCGACCAGTGCATTGGCTACTGACGACATGCTGTTTGATTTAAATAAATAACATTTTATTTTGTGTTAAATAAAGTATATTTTGTGTTACTTGAGTTGGATTTAGGTGATAATATAAAGCTTTTTGATTTACTTAGGCAGGCCTATTGCTCTGAGCTGAGTCAGGTTATTTTAAATAATTACAATTACCAGAGTATTGTTGTTATTATTATTAATAATAATATAGGCCACAAGGGTAGTAAAATAGTCCCCTCCAGACTGTCTTTTGAGAGGTGATGTGGTAACAGCAATATCACAACAGTCCACGTAGATTGCATGCTATCAGAAATAAGAAAATTATTTTAGCTATTTTTCTGTGCAACAAAATATGCATTTTTTACTTTGAATTGTGAAACCATGTCTTCCTTTTCAAGGGTGTTCTAAGCAGCATTATTCTGATAATTGTGTACTGAAATAACATTATATATATAGATTCATTTCGGCCTCTAAATATTATGCATGAATGTGTAAAACATTTCACCAAATGTTTTCCTAATTGATGGTGAAAAATAAATATTGTCATCTGCATCAGGCTTAGCTGTCAACACAGTTGTCTTTCCAATAAATTCTGTCGAGGACTGTTGATTCACCACGGATTTGTCTAATTGACAAGGGGCACAATATATTATAATTTATCCCTATATCATTATCAACCTAAACTAAGGTGTCTCTTCTGTTCCCAGGAAAGGCACGACGGGAGTAGCAATGGGAACCCCCGCTTACCTCACCTCCCCGCAGTGAGCCAGCACATTTACAGCCCGTCGCCGTCCCTCTCCCACTCCGCCAACTCAGACTTCCAACCCCCGTACTTCCCACCTCCATACCAGCCTATATCATACCCCCAGTCCAGTGACCCCTACTCGCACCTCGGCGACCCTTTCAACATCAACTCCATACACCAGTCGTCCTCTAACCAACAGCAGTCATGGCCGGGGCGACATGGTCAAGAAGGACTGGGACCTCATTCGCGAAGTGGACTCGCGAGCCAGATTCTGGGCCTGGACGGCGGCTCGTCCGGCTTGAGAAGAGAAGGCTTCCGTCGGCCAGAGCTGTTACCGCCTCACGCCCATAGCATTGAGTCAACCATCATTGGTGATAACATAGGACTGCATGAAATGGGCCATGGCCTGGATGATGTTCAAGTGAGTGATTTGATTGTGATTTTGTTGTCTGGGTGAAATTGAATGAGGCATGCTGTCTAAAACAATGGTCAGGCTAAAACTAAATAGACTTGCAAAGGAAAGGCATGGTTTTATTGTCATGAATGGAATGTAAATGTCATATTTCATAATTAACTCCCTTAATTATTATTCTAAGAATAAGTATAACATGTTGCTTTTTAACTTATTTTTCAGCATGTAGATGACCACAGTATTATAATGGCAGATCAGACAGTCATCAAAAAAGGTGAGTTTATTTTACTTTCCAAATATGTAGCCTACAATATATTGACATGCTTTCACAATTTCAATACAATATTCCCTTACTGGTTTGTGAGTTACACATGCTTGATGTATAAGGGCACAGTGCCAGAAATTGGTGTGCAACAGGTAACAAGAATGCAATAGAGAAACACTGAGAGCTGTTTACATTTACTCCATAGCTGAGATTGCTTGTTACTAAGTACATACTCTACCTGGAAAATTCTACTTCTACAAATATTTAGCAATTATTTGTACAGTTATATGTCTTTGCATTTGATGATAGAAAATCTGAGTAGGAAAGGCTGGTAGTTGTACTTGTTGGTACATACATTGATAATCCCAGTAGTCATGAGGTTCACTTAGCTAAGCCTAGTTTGGTCCTCTGTGGATTCCTGTGCTGAGGTTGTTTGAATAGAACATCAGAAAAATAACCTTTTCAAAATGGCAGCCTATAGCTGACAAGATGGGACTGAGGACATTGTGCAACCGCTGAAATACTGCATTGAGAGAGAGAGGGAGAGGGAGAGGGAGCGCTTTGGAAAGTCTTTAGAGGTCTAAGCTGGTGCATTCGACTCCTTTTGAATTCCAGTTGAAAGCAGTCCAATGGGTCGCTGCTCTTCTTGAGACTCGCTGGCTGACTTTCTGCAGAACCAGCTTTAGCTTGGGGTGTGGCATCCTCCTTGCATGCAAAGGACAATTCAGTCATTTGTTGGGACATGAAATATTTTGAATGAGGAGGATTCAGTGTTATCTAGTAGGCCCTACCCTCAACAGTCTTTCATTCAGTCATTTTGTGCGTTAATTTGAAATTCTGCACCACCTTTGTAATCGAATGAATGTATAGATTAATGAATTGTAGATATTGAATTCATGGTTATCATATTAGTAGTAAATTGATAATAGATGTTAGTGAGATTTGTTAAAACAACATCACTGTGAACATACAGGTTCAGGAACTGTGATGGTAGATAACGTTATTGTGATGTGGTACTTGACAAGAGTTTGTGTGAATATGTCCTTTGCAACATTGGCAAGAACGGTAAAGAATAGTTCATATATTTTCTGTAATAAAGCCTACATGTATAATGCTAAACTGCTTGCTTCACAGGATGAAGTATGAGGCTGATACAGTGGAAAACATGTATAGTAAACATTATTTAGAATGAATAGCCTAACGTACATGCACACATATTTATTTGTATTTTTAGCCCAAATAAACAAAATTAGTACAAAAATCTGCTGGATTTTTGATGGACATTTTTTTTAGGCAGTTGAAAGGTTGAATAAAACATTGAATCCAGCTCCAGTATAAGCATTTGTGTTAAAGCTACCTAAATGGTATCAATGCTTTGCTTTGCATATTTTTCTCAATGGCAGCCATTTTGGATTGTATTAAATTGGTGGACATTTTAGATGATTAGTTAAATCAATTCGACAATCCGATAAAAAAAACTACAATATTAAGGAGGTAGCAAGTTGTACAGCACGATAAAGGACATATAGTCTTCGGTACAGTTGTGCGCTGGCTCACTTTATTGATCTTCCACTCAAGGTCAGACTGTGGGTAGCCTACATTCTTGGAAACGGCGGCAGCAATACTTCACTCTTCGCCTTGTACCCTATAGATGAGCTCTAAATTGTAATTTTGTCCCCCTTTGTGATTCTTGTCTCAGTACTAGGACTACGAGGGGCCAGAAACCTTGATCGCTTACAGAGGACTTATTATGAGGGGGGCATTCTTGCGGGTGAGGATGAAGGTATATGTAGTGTACTTGTATGTTTGTCTGGGTGTGACTTGTGTTGTTTGACCCTTGAACTTTTGATCTAAAATGGCCACCCAGTTTGCCAGTTTGGGCCCTGTTGCCGTACAACAGAAGTTTTTAGGTTAGGTTCTTATTATTCACTCGATTAGAAGCTACAGACCATTGAACGTTTGATCCAAAATGGCCCTCCGATTCGGGCCATGTTTCTGTGAAACAAGTCTTTATTTTAGTCACTCCATTAGAAGTAGCGACAGGGCTGGTCTACGGCCAGGCAGGGAGAAGGGACTCTCTGTGAAGTAGCATGGAACAGTTGTGTATGCGTATGGATGGCATGTCAGCGGGTGGTAGGAATGAGGGGACTTTTAGCTGTGAAACCTCAGGAATGACTGTTGGTGAAAAACACACCAGTTCATCATAGTTATTTAGTGAATGGCCACTTATGGTGTACATCTTGGCTTCCGCAAAGGAAACAGGTTTGTTGTTTACATGTAATGATTTTTTTTTTTTACAAATCATTATGATGATGTTACATTTCACAGTTTATTATAAGAGAAAGCATGTTAAAGTTGGAATCCAAGCTGCACTGTGGGGCGACCACAGACAGTGGAGAGGGATTTTTACAACTGTCGGCAAATGAAGCCAGTCTTGATGAATCAAATCCTTTTAAAAAACTAAACATTTTCCAGGAATTTCTCAAAGAAACAGTCTCTTCACCCATAGCATGTTTACAATGTAGCACAGCCTCCATAAAGTCCAATAATGTTGTCTAATGTCTGTCTATCCTCTCTGCAAACCATCATTTCCAATGGGACAGTAAAGATACTCTACATTAACCTTGATACTCCAACTTTTCCTAGTACTTTTCCTCTCATTATAATTTCTCTTAACATTATTAACATTATTAATCAACACTCATGCTAACCTCTCCTCTCTCTCCACCCCTTCCCCAGGCCCCTTGTCCCTCCCCAAGGGCAACTCATTGGGCCTGCCCTTCCAGAAGGAGTCCCTGTTAGGCATGGTGTCCAACCCCACCGAGGTGTTCTGCTCAGTGCCTGGACGTCTCTCGCTTCTCAGCTCCACCTCCAAGTACAAGGTGACTGTGGCAGAGGTGCAACGGCGTCTGTCTCCTCCCGAATGCCTCAACGCCTCTTTGCTAGGGGGAGTCCTACGTAGGTCAGTATCCACACAATATGAATTCATTATGATGGTTACAAGACATTTTAAGTGTGTGAAACATGCTTATGACAGGTCTTGCAAAGCAATATAACATCAATCATAATGTGCTATACCTGGAAAAGTTACCCCAAAGGTTTAATAAACAAATGCATTATAACTGCATCATAATGTATTAGAATGACAGGTGTTACTGTTTTTTCATTGGAGGCAATTGTGAACATTGGCCAACATCTAGTCTGTTAAAATATGGTTGACAGCAGCTCAAAGGATCACTAATTCTGTTCCAGCTGATTTGGTATATTTAGGAAATCATGGAGAGACGTCCATACAAAACATAACATGCATGTCTCCGAGAGACGTCCATACAAAACATAACATGCATGTCTCCGAGAGATGTCCATACAAAACATAACATGCATGTCTCCGAGAGATGTCCATACAAAACATAACATGCATGTCTCCGAGAGATGTCCATACAAAACATAACATGCATGTCTCCGAGAGATGTCCATACAAAACATAACATGCATGTCTCCGAGAGATGTCCATACAAAACATAACATGCATGTCTCCGAGAGATGTCCATACAAAACATAACATGCATGTCTCCGAGAGATGTCCATACAAAACATAACATGCATGTCTCCGAGAGATGTCCATACAAAACATAACATGCATGTCTCCGAGAGACGTCCATACAAAACATAACATGCATGTCTCCGAGAGATGTCCATACAAAACATAACATGCATGTCTCCGAGAGATGTCCATACAGAACATAACATGCATGTCTCCGAGAGATGTCCATACAGAACATAACATGCATGTCTCCGAGAGATGTCCATACAGAACATAACATGCATGTCTCCGAGAGACGTCCATACAAAACATAACATGCATGTCTCCGAGAGATGTCCATACAAAACATAACATGCATGTCTCCGAGAGATGTCCATACAGAACATAACATGCATGTCTCCGAGAGATGTCCATACAGAACATAACATGCATGTCTCCGAGAGACGTCCATACAAATCATAACATGAATGTCTCCGAGAGATGTCCATACAGAACATAACATGCATGTCTCCGAGAGACGTCCATACAAATCATAACATGCATGTCTCCGAGAGACGTCCATACAAATCATAACATGAATGTCTCCGAGAGATGTCCATACAAAACATAACATGCATGTCTCCGAGAGATGTCCATACAAAACATAACATGCATGTCTCCGAGAGATGTCCATACAAAACATAACATGCATGTCTCCGAGAGATGTCCATACAAAACATAACATGCATGTCTCCGAGAGATGTCCATACAAAACATAACATGAATGTCTCCGAGAGATGTCCATACAAAACATAACATGAATGTCTCCGAGAGATGTCCATACAAAACATAACATGCATGTCTCCGAGAGATGTCCATACAAAACATAACATGCATGTCTCCGAGAGATGTCCATACAAAACATAACATGCATGTCTCCGAGAGATGTCCCTGGGGCGGCAGGGTAGCCTAGTGGTTAGAGCGTTGGACTAGTAACTTAAAGGTTGCAAGTTTGAATCTCCGATCTGACGAGGTACAAATCTGTTGTTCTGCCCCTGAACAGGCAGTTAACCCATTGTTCCTAGGCCATCATTGAAAATAAGAATTTGTTCTTAACTGACTTGCCTACTTAAATAAAGGTAAAATAAAAAATACAAATAAAAAGTTGGATAATGCCACTGTTCTATAGCTAGTGAGCTACAGATGTATAGTGCAATTGAAAAGTATTCAGACCCCTTGAATTTTTCCACATTTTGTTACCTTGGATAAAAAATAAATACAACTCATCAATCTACACACAATACCCCATAATGACAAAGCAAAACAAGATTTTTAGAATATATATTTTTTTTAAATAGTGAGCTACTTCAGATGTGTTGACTCAGGGGTGTGCATGCTAGATTAAATGACATATTTATGTATTTTCAATACATTTGCGAACATTTCTAAAAGCATTGTTTTCAATTTGTCATTAAAGGGCATTTTGTATAGACGGGTGATACAAAAAAATATATATTTTTTCCATTTTGAATTCAGGCTGTAACACAACAAATGTGGACGAAGTTAAGGGTATGAATACTTTGTGAAGGCACAGTGCTTCAGGGTGCTGCTGGATACTAAACATTATGAAAACTTGGTATCAGTTGCAGGTCTGTAGTGTGAAGAAAAGTTCCGACCTGGTTCATAGACAGACAGTAGGTCAGTATAGCAACGTTGACGGATACGTTAAAAAGGGGTTCTCTAAAAGCAGCTGTTCCTCTTCAGTAATTGTGTGGTTGAAAGCATCTTGACTACCTTTTTGTATACTCTGCAATTCCTGGTGCTTCGCTTTGGGAAAAGGTTACATCAGAGCAGTTAGCACCAGTATGTGAGAGAGCGAGAGAGACAGAGTGTGTGTTCAGGGGGGTTGCAGGGCTATTTTAATTGCTGATGAGTAGTTGACCTTGTGCCCCATATGTCAGCAGGCAGTCTGTTGAGGGACTATGGGATTCTGACCAGGTCCCCTGCCTGTTTCTGCTGGGAAGGCATGTTTCTCACTTCCCATGTGCCCCTGCCAGTGCCACAGACGTTAAACGCCTCTCTCTCTCACACACACACACACACACACACACACACACACACACACACACACACACACACACACACACACACACACACACACACACACACACACACACACTGAGACACTGTTAAGTAGGTCATGAAGCGATAGGATAAAGTGGGGGCTGTGGAGAGAGGGAGGCAGTCACACACATGCCTCCCCAAAGACGCTGTCTCTCTCACCCACCAAAGAGGGAGCGAAGCCTGCCAATCAGTCATGCGGAAAACTGAATCGTGTGTGTGATTTCCCTGCTATGTGCTGAAGGCGGGAAAAGCATAATTTGTGTCAGTGTTTTATTTTTTTTTAGGTTAGGAAGGGTATCGGAGGCTCTTTTTCATTTGATTCATTTGTTTTCAAAAGTGTATGATGAGGCCTCCTTCAGGGATGGGCCTTTCGCTGCTATGCTCTCTCAAAGTGACAGGAAGTCTGGAGTTAGGGTGACAGGAAGTCTGGAGTTAGGGTGACAGGAAGTCTGGAGTTAGGGTGACAGGAAGTCTGGAGTTAGGGTGACAGGAAGTCTGGAGTTAGGGTTACAGGAAGTCTGGAGTTAGGGTGACAGGAAGTCTGGAGTTAGGGATACAGGAAGTCTGGAGTTAGGGATACAGGAAGTCTGGAGTTAGGGTTACAGGAAGTCTGGAGTTAGGGTTACAGGAAGTCTGGAGTTGCTGTCTCTGCTCTTTATAGAAAAACCATTCCATCACAAATAGCCTATAGAATGGAACATGCTAAATTCTAAAGTTAGAGCAGATTTGTCAAACTCATTTTTCTCCAGGGGCCACATTCGATTTTCAAAGATGCCCGGAGGGCCGCACTAAAAAGGTTCCCTGATTGTCTAGATTTCATATTAGTGATTATTTGGCGAGCTGGACACAGTCAAGAAACTGTAGGAATATAGGTCCATTATAATTTCTACACAGTTTCTATTTGGTTTCAGTCATTTTAAAGTATATTAAGTTTTCCCCCCCAAAAAGATAATTTACATAATAATATGCATAATATATACATATACATACAGTTGAAGTCGGAAGTTTAGATACACCCGAGTTTGAGTTTGAGTGTAATGACCTGAGCCAAATACATTTGACACAATTCCTGACATTTAATCCATGTAAAAATTCCCTGTCTTAGGCCAGTTAGGATCACCACTTTATTGTAAGAATGTAAAATTTCAGAATAATAGTAGAGAGAATGATTTATTTCAGCTTTTATTTCTTTCATCACATTCCCAGTGGGTCAGAAGTTTACATACACTCAATTAGTATTTGGTAGCATTGCCTTTAAATTGTTTAACTTGGGTCAAACGTTTCAGGTAGCCTTCCACAAGTTTCCCACAATAAGTTGGGTGAATGTTGGCCCATTCCTCCTGACAGAGCTGGTGTAACTGAGTCAGGTGTGTAGGTCTCCTTGCTCGCACACACTTTTTCAGTTCTGTCCACACATTTTCTATAGGATTGAGGTCAGGGCTTTGTGATGGCCACTCCAATACCTTGAAATTGTTGTCTTCAAACCATTTTGCCACAACGTTGGAAGTATGCTTGGGGTCATTGTCCATTTGGAGGACCCATTTGCGAACAAGCTTTAACTTCCTGAATGATGTCTTGAGATGTTGCTTCAATATATCCACATAATATTACTCCTCATGATGTCATCTATTTTGTGAAGTGCACCAGTCCCTCCTGCAGCAAAGCACCTCCACAACATGATGCTGCCACCCTCGGGCTTCACGGTTTGGATGGTGTTCTTCGGCTTGCAAGCCTCCCCCTTTTTCCTCCAAACATAACGATGGTCATTATGGCCTAACAGTTTTATTTATGTTTCATCAGACCAGAGGACATTTCTCCAAAAAGTATGATATTTGTCCCCATGTGCACTTGCAAACCGTAGTCTGGCTTTTTTATGGCGGTTTTGGAGCAGTGGCTTCTTCCTTGCTGAGTGGACTTTAGGGTTATGCGAATATAAGACTCTTTTTACTGTGGATATAGATACTTTTGTACCGGTTTCCTCCAGCATCTTCACAAGGTCCTTTGCTGTTGTTCTGGGATTGATTTACACTTTTCGCACCAAAGTACGCTCATCTCTAGGACACAGAACGCGTCTCCTTCCTGAGCGGTATGACGGCTGCGTGGTCCCATGGTGTTTATACTTGCATACTATTGTTTGTACAGATGAACGTGGTACCTTCAGGCGTTTGGAAATTGCTCCAACGGATGAACCAGACTTGTGGAGGTCTACAATTTTTTTCCTGGGGTCTTGTCTGATTTCTTTTGATTTTCCAATGATGTTAAGCAAAGAGGCACTGAGTTTGAAGTTAGGCCTTGTAATTACTTCCTTATGTCAATTAGCCTATCAGAAGCTTCTAAAGCCATGACATCATTTTCTGGAATTTTCCAAGCTGTTTAAAGGCACAGTCAACTTAGTTTATGTAAACTTCTGACCCACTGGAATTGTGATACACTGAATTATAAGTGAAGTTATCTGTCTGTAAACAATTGTTGGAAAAATGACTTGTGTCATGCACAAATTACATGTCCTAACCGACTTGCCAAAACTATAATTTGTTAACAAGAGATTTGGGGACTGGTTAAAAAAACAAGTTTTATTGACTCCAACCAAAGTGTATGTAAACTTCCGACTTTAACTGTATATACACTACCGTTCAAAAGTATAGGGTCACTTAGAAATGTCCTTGTTTTTGAAAGAAAAGCACTTTTCTGTCCAGTAAAATAACATCAAATTGATCAGAAATACAGTGTAGACATTCATAATGTTGTAAATGACTATTGTAGCTGGAAACAGTAGATTTCTTTATGGAATATCTACATAGGCGTACAGAGGGACATTATCATCAACCATCACTCCTGTGTTCTAATGGCACGTTGTGTTAGCTAATCCAAGTTTATAATTTTAAAAGGCTAATTGATCATTAGAAAACACTTTTGTGATTTTATTAGCACAGCTGAAAACTGTTGACACTGTAGAAGTAAACTGGCCTTCTTTAGACTTGTTGAGTATCTGGAGCATCAGCATTTGTGAGTTCGATTACAGTTTGATTTATTCTGAAACTGGTCAGTCTATTATTGTTCAGAGAAGTGAAGGCTATTCCATGCAAGAAATTGCCAAGAAAAGGAAGATCTCGTACAACGCTGTGTGCTACTCCATTCACACAACAGGGCATACTGGCTCTAACCAGAATAGAAAGAGGAGCGGGAGGCCCCGGTGCACAACTGAGCAAGAGGACAAGTACATTAGAGTGTCTAGTTTGAGAAACAGACACCTCACAAGTCCTCAACTGGCAGCTTAAATAGTACCCGCAAAACACCAGTCTCAACATCAACTGTGAACAGGTGACTCCGGGATGCTGGACTTCTAGGCAGAGTTGCAAAGAAAAAGCCATGTCTCAGACAGTTGCATAGAAAAAGCCAGTTTGAGCATGTAATCGAACCCATAAATGCTGATGCTCCAGATACTCAGCTAGTCTAAAGAAGGACAGTTTTATTGCTTCTTTAATCAGTACAACAATTTTCAGCTGCGCTAACATAATTGCAAAAGTGTTTTCTAATGATCAATTAGCCTTTTAAAATTATAAACTTGGATTAGCTAACACAACGTGCGATTGGAACACAGGAGTGATGTTTTTTTGCTTTTCTTTTAAAAACAAGGACATTTCAGAGAGAGAGAGAGAGAGAGAGAGAGAGAGAGAGAGAGAGAGAGAGAGAGAGAGAGAGAGAGAGAGAGAGAGAGAGAGAGAGAGAGAGAGAGAGAGAGAGAGAGAGAGAGAGAGAGAGAGAGAGAGAGAGAGAGAGAGAGAGAGAGAGAGAGAGAGAGAAAGAAAGAAAGCTTACATGTTGTCAATTAATGATGACGCTATTTTTCCTACAGAGCCAAGTCCAAAAATGGTGGCCGGTCATTGAGAGAGAAGCTGGACAAGATTGGGCTCAACCTGCCCGCTGGAAGGAGAAAGGCTGCTAACGTCACCCTGTTAACTGCACTGGTAGAAGGTACGCCGCTCAATTTCCTCTTCAAACTTAAACTGTGGTAAATGTGCCCCAGAGTGGTCTTAATATATAACACCATAGAAATACAATGCATAGAACTCATCTCCATCTTTACTCTTTGAACAAGCTGGCTTGTCCAAAAATGGTCTGTCAATTGAATTGATTATTGCACATATTATGCACGGAGAGATGTGATCAGCAATATCTGATTAAGTTGTCTGAGATGGTGATCAGACACCGTTGCTTACACCCATGATGTTTCTACCATCTTTCTATTCATTATATAGTATTTCTATGATAAACAGAAAAGTTGAGATCCCTAAGCTACTGTGACATTATTACTATAATACTGGCTGTATATAGTATATAGTAACCGTGGCTAGTACTTTTCTTGTAATTTATTCCTTTTTGGTCAAAATGGCTGTGACCAATCTGATGTTTGAGTTCTTGCTGCCATTCCTCTGTCTTTGAATATCAAGGCAGCGTTGACATTATCCACACTGAC
The DNA here is from genome assembly GCF_036934945.1 of Oncorhynchus masou masou. Lineage (NCBI taxonomy): Eukaryota > Metazoa > Chordata > Actinopteri > Salmoniformes > Salmonidae > Oncorhynchus > Oncorhynchus masou. The sequence goes on along the minus strand of NC_088217.1, from coordinate 13,822,687 downwards.
TGTCTTGGTGATATTTTGAGGTTATCAAGAAGCTGGCAAGACCGAAGAGCACAAGAATAGCCCTGAAACTTTATCGAGTCCAGGCCTGTCTATTACGGCTGTGACACTATCTAATACAACACACATGACCAAAGAAATATGTAGCTTGTAATCTTCCTGTCTTACAGATCACACAAACTCTTCAAAGATGTAAAGGGAACATGTGAAATCACCACACAGTACACATCTCCAGAGCTGTAGCCAGGGTGTGAGTTTTCATGTGTGTGAGTGTGTGTTGGTATGGGTGGGGTTTTCTAAACAATTTAATAACTTTAAAATGCTATTTGGAGAATGGCAAAAAAACTAAAATGACCCAAGCCATTATCACATTGGGTACTGAAGCTTCATTCACCTCAGTCGATCTACAAACACATAGTCTATTAGCTATACAATTAGCCAATACACATTCATTCACATTAAAAAATATAACAGATATAGATGTTATCAGAAAAGAAAAAAAAATGTATTAACAATAGGTAAACAAATGCTTTACAGAGTGGAAATTTTTTTTGCCGTTTTACAGCTAATTTCCTGCAATTCTACACAATTTGTCATGACTTATGCCATGTTAATATGATACAATACATGGCCAAAAGTATGTGGATACGTGCTTGTCAAACATCTCATTCCAAAATCATGCTATAACAGCCTCCCCTCTTCTGGGAAGGCTTTCCACTAGATGTTAGAACATTGCTGAGGGGACATGTTTCCATTCAGCCACAAGAACATTAGTGAGTTCGGGCACTGATGCCTGGCTCTCAGCCGGTGTTCCAATGTATCCCAAAGGTGTTCTATGGGGTTGAGGTCAGGGCCCTATGCAGGCCATGTCAAGTTCTTCCACACCGATCTCGACAAACCATTTCTGTAGGGACCTCGCTTTATACGGGGGCATTGTCATGCTGAAACAGGAAAGGGCCTTCCCCAAACTGTTGCCACAAAGTTGGAAGCACAGAATTGTCTAGCATTTATATATATATATAATAATAATATATATCCCATTTGTACGCTTTTGTGCTGTTGCCACTTTAAGATTTCCCTTCACTGGAACTAAGCCACACAGGACATTTCATTGTATGCTGTTGCTTTAAGATTTCCCTTCACTGGAACTAAGGGGTCTAGCCCAAACCATGAAAAACAGCCCCAGACCACTATTCCTCCACCACCAAACTTGACAGTTGGCACTATGTATTGGGGCAGGTAGCGTCCTCCTGTCAACCCGCCAAGCCCAGATTTGTCTGTCAGACTGCCAGATGGTGAAGCGTGATTCATCACTCCAGAGAACGTGTTTCCACTGCTCCAGAGTCCAATGGCGGTGAGCTTTATACCACTCCAGGCGATGCTTGACATTGCGCATTTTGATCTTATGTTTGTGTGCGGCTGCTCGGCCATGGAAACCCATTTCATGAAGCTCCTGACAATCAGTTCTTGTGCTGACGTTGCTTCCAGAGGCATTTTGGATCTCGGTATTGTGTTGCAACTGAGGACAGATGATTTTTACACCCTACGTGCTTCAGCACTCGACGGTTCCGTTCTGTGAGCTTGTGTGGCCTACCACTTCGCGGCCGAGCCGTTGTTGCTCCTAGACGTTTCCGCTTCACAATTAAGGCACTTCCAGTTGACCGGGGAAGTTCTAGCAGGGCAGACATTTTACGAACTGACTTGTTGGAAAGGTGGCGGTGCCACATTGAAAGTCACTGAGCTCTTTAGAACAGGCCATTCTAATGCCAATGTTTGTCTATGGAGATTGCATGGCTAAATTCTATATGTAACAGTATAACTTTAGACCGTCCCCTCGCCCATACCCAGGCGCCAACCAGGGACCCTCTGCACACATCAACAACAGTCACCCACGAAGCATCGTTACCCATCGCTCCACAAAAGCCGCGGCCCTTGCAGAGCAAGGGGAACTACTACTTCAAGGTCTCAGAGCAAGTGACGTCACCGATTGAAACGCTATTTAGCGCGCACCACTAACTAAGCTAGCCGTTTCACATCCGTTACATATACACCTGTCAGCAATGGGTGTGGCTGAGACAGCTGAATTCACTAATTTGAAGGGGTGTCCACATACTTTTGGCAGTGTAGTGTATCTAAGTTAGAGTGAATAACGAAATCAATGGGGGCCCCCTCGAAGTCAGGGCCCCTGGGCACATGACCTGTCTGCCCGGACGGTAATTTCAGCCATGATTACTACAAGTTAGCTGGCTAGACTAACTAGACTAATTTACCAATCTAAAATGTTTTAACTGACATGGGCTAATTGACTGACTATCAGTGGGTGAATTTAACAAGAAGAAAGCTCCTGATAGACAATCAAGTTTGGAAATTGCACCTTGTGAATTCTACTACTATAACACTCAACAGTATTATTTTAAAAAATAAAATAATAATAATACATACTGTGGCCCTGACCGCCAGTGTACGTACTCATACAGTTGAAGTCGGAAGTTTACATACACCTTAGCCATATACATTTAAACTCAGTTTTTCACAATTCCTGACATTTAATCACAGTAAAATTCCCTGTCTTAGGTCAGTTAGGATCACCACTTTATTTTAAGAATGTGAAATGTCAGAATAGTAGTAGAGAGAATTATTTATTTCAGATTTGATTTCTTTCATCACATTCCCAGTGGGTCAGAAGTTTGCATACACTCAATTGGTATTTGGTAGCATTGCCTTTAAATTGTTTCACTTGGGTCAAGCGTTTTGGGTAGCCTTCCACAAGCTTCCCACAATAAGTTGGGTGAATTTTGGTCCATTCCTCCTGACAGCTGGTGTAACTGAGTCAGGTTTGTAGGCCTCCTTGCTTGCACATGCTTTTTCAGTTCTATCCACACATTTTCTATAGGATTGCAGTCAGGGCTTTGTGATGGCCACTCAATACCTTGACTTTGTTGTCCTTAAGCCATTTTGCAACTTGGGAAGTATGCTTGGGGTCATTGTCCATTTGGAAGACCCATTTGTGACCAAGCTTTAACTTCCTGACTAATGTCTTTAGATGTTGCTTCAATATATCCACATAATTTTCCTGCTTCATGATGCCATCTATTTTGTGAAGTGCACCAGTCCCTCCTGCAGCAATGCACCCCCACAATATGATGCTGCCACCCCCGTGCTTCACGGTTGGGATGGTGTTCTTCGGCTTGCAAGCTTCCCCCTTTTTCCTCCAAACATAACGATGGTCATTAAGGCCAAACAGTTCTATTTCTTTAGATTTTCCCATGATGCCAAGCAAAGAGGCACTGAGTTTGAAGGTAGTCCTTAAAATTGCTTCCACAGGTCCTCCTCCAAATGACTCAAATTAAGTCAATTAGCCTATCAGAAGCTTCTAAAGCCATTACATAATTTTATGGAATTTTACAAGCTGTATAAAGGCACAGTCAACTTAGTGTATGTAAACTTCTGACCCACTGGAATTGTGATACAGTGAATTATAAGTGAAATATTCTGTCTGTAAACAATTGTTGGAAAAATGACTTGTGTCATGCACAAAGTAGATGTCCTAACTGACTTGCCAAAACTATAGTTTGTTAACACAAAATTTGTGGAGTGGTTGAAAAACGAGTTTGAATGACTCCAACTTAAGTGTATGTTAACTTCTGACTTCAACTGTATGTAGCAACGGCCCTGCCCATCTCCTCTCCTGAAGTATTTCATGAAGATGTCTCTTGTCTAGATTCGTTCGTTGTTTTGAGGCAGAATAGTCACCTCCGTTAATTTATCAATCCCTTCTTTGACGCCCTCATCAGTCATACCTCGGCTAGACAATGTCTAAACAATGACGCATAGCTGTGTGCCCAATATTACTTTAATCACGTCTAACCTCTCATAGCCACGTGTGATTTCCTTTTTTCCCTCTTATCCCTAATCCCTATAAATGGGTGCAGGAGAATGACTCGGGGCCGGTGTTATTTGGAGACCTTCAAAGTCTGAATCAAGGCTGGTTATCACGTGTTCCACTTGCCAGGAGGGCCAACTGACCTTAAAGCCTAGCGTTTCTGAATTGCTACATTCTCCATGTGATGTGCGTGTTTATCAATAAGTGACTCTGTTTGGTGCTACAGGCCGTCCGGGTGCAGTTAGCCACATCAGCCCATTAAAGTCCATGCAGGAAGTCCTCCCTGAAGATGGGATACATTCACCCTCAGTGGCTTGTCTTCCCCTGAGCTAAGAGACTGAGCACGACTGATTATTGTTCCTTGCACTGTTCCACTATCTACATATAGTGCCCCTGTGGGCTGTGGTATGTCAGCAAGACAACATTTGCATTTTGGTCTCCTAGATAAGAGTTTTGGTGTCTTATTTTGCGTCTGTTTGTGGAGTTTTCAAACGGTGTCTTTGTCTTTATAGGAGAAGCCGTTCACTTAGCAAGGGATTTTGGCTACTCGTGTGAGACAGAGTTCCCGGCAAAGGCCATCGCTGAATACCTTGGTCGACCACACGTGGAACGTAATGAGGTCAACTCCCGCAAGAACATGCTCCTTGCTGCTAAGTAAGTTTCTCTCTGTCATTCTGTCTCTCTCTATCTGTCTCTCTCCTCCAAATTAAGGGATATAATTTTCATAAAAGCCCTGCAGGGTTTTGAAGGTATGTGAAGTTTTGACTCGGTTTTCAAAGTTTTTCAAAAAACATTTCTGTAGTTTTCAATCTGCTCTTGACTTATAAAACATCTTGATAACTATGCTACTTTTGAGACCTCCCATTTTCATAGTGTCAACATGAAACTGTGTACTTCTCTGATTGGATCATTGTCAACTATATATAAATCCAGTAGTCCATGTCTGGGTCATGTACATTTCGCTATCAACATTTCTGTCATCTTTTTTTCACCAGGCAAATCTGTAAAGAGTTCACCGATCTGCTGACTCAGGACCGTTCGCCTCTGGGGAACACGCGGCCGGCGCCCATCCTGGATCAGGGCATCCAGGGCTGCCTGACCCACTTCAGTCTCATCACCCACGGCTTCGGCTCGCCAGCCATCTGCGCCGCTATGACCTCCCTCCAGAACTACCTGAATGAGGCCCTCAAACAGGTGGACAAAATGTACCTGAGCTCGGGCAGCGACACGCAGGGCTCCTCTGACAACGGTAGCAAAGCCTCTGACAAAATGGAGAAGCACAGGAAATGAGGAAATACTATTCTGTTGGACTGTACACCCCCCCCCCCCTTTCCCCTTTGGACTTCTATGACATCGATATGTAGAAGCGAAAATGATCTGTATGATTCCGATTCTAGATATTTTTGTGTATCCACCCAGTTGAATTGAACATTTTACCCCATTATGGCCAATGTTTACAAGTTTAGTTTCTCAAATAACACTGCTTTTGCCCGGCTACCACCTTTGGGCTGCTTTCAATGCGAGATCGACCTACCTTGGTGCCTACTGTAGTAGTGGGTGCTTAAATTGTGCACAGCCAAAGGGTCTGGACTTAGTTGACATGGGGTAAGGGAACAGAAAGCAGACTTTGTTGTTTCCCTAGAGGACATCATTTCAAGATGGGTTGCTGTGGCTGTGAATTCTTTTCAGCTTTTTTCCCCTCTTCTGTCTGGAGGCAAAGCCACTGATTTCCTGTGTCTCTTCCGCGGTGCTCAGTTCCCATTGGACTTACCAAAGGACACTTTTTTTCTACGGAAGAGAATTTCGTTTTTTTATTCATTGCTTGAATTTTCAAAATGACTTCAATGGGTACAGTGTTATTGTGTTTTTTTTTTTCATGGGAGTTTTTTTAGTAGGTCTGGAAAAAAAGCCTGTTTGTGTGTTTGTCTGTTTTCCCCAGAAACCTTAAAGGCGATTTGCAATAGCAGCCATTCAGTGTTGGATCAGGGATGGTTACTCAGTGTTTGATACCAGATGGTTACTTGTGGGCTGTGACAAAAGGCAATGGGCTCTTTGCTACTTTGAACCCTGTCTTTAAGTACTCATACTGCCCATTGGTTACTTTAGTATTTGTAAACTTTGCAATGTAAAAGGAACAGTCCTGGACCAGATTAGATATCCCTCACCTTCAGTACAAAAACTATTCAATATTGATGTTAAATGTATCCAACCCTAATAAGACACTTTCATCTGAACTCTATCTCTTTCAGCCAGTACGCCAGAAAGAGTGTATGTGTTTCATTGTTTGTGTGTGTCTGTGTATGCAAAATGTTTATATTTCTTTCGAGAAGTTTTTTTTTTTTGTCCGTTACCTTTACCCTGAATGTAAATATTTTCTAATTGATGGTGTAATTTAATGGGATATGTAAATAATGGTATCATTCTGGTGTATGGCTTCACTTTTTACAATGTGTTAAACTTTTCTAAATGGGTTAGTTTTTATAATGTAGAGTTCAGGCAGTGGGTATGATATGCTTTTTGAATATGTGTAAAACTGTTTTAAAGTCCTAGGAAAAGTAATAAAAAGACAACCCTGTTATAAGGACTTTGTTGATGTTCTCCTCTCTGGGCGAGAGCCTTGCATAGACATTAATGAGCTATCAGAGGACTTATGTCCCTCTCGCCATTTCTCTCTTTCTCGCCACCACACACACACACACACACACACACGCACGCACACACACACACACGCACGCACACACACACACACACACACACACACGCACGCACGCACGCACGCACGCACACACACACACACACACACACACACGCACGCACACACACACACACACACACGCACGCACGCACACACACACACACACACACGCACGCACGCACGCACACACACACACACACACACACACACGCACACACACACAACAGCCCCTGTTTTTCAGTTTCATAAATGATGGACAAGTCATGTGTGTGAAGATTTTCCTATTAATAAACAGTAAGAGTCCCACAAATAATGGGAACATTGGGCATCATTATATGTAGTAATTTAGCTACACAAATAAGAAATGTGGATTGGTGCATGAAAATGGTAGAAAAAGGACTCGTTTGAGGGTCATGCACTCAGGTCCGAACCAAACATTGCTAGTTTATGTTTTCACTTAGTTAACCACTTGGCGCACAGCACACATACCTGTTTGTCCCCCTAAAACTGTGGTTAATTTTGTGAACTTTAATTTTTAGGAAGTTCCCCCTTTTCACATCCATATGCCCATCTGGGGAACAGGTGTTTTCATGTGTTACCTAATTTAAGCGGATCTCTACTTTATCATATGACACACTGACAAATGTGTGAGTTGGATGTTTCACAATAGGGGGAAGACCATTTTCACCTGTGAGGAAAAAAACAATTGAACAAAGGTGCTGTGGTGCTCAATGTGTTGACTCTTGAGCAAGGCAGCTTAATAATCTTCCACTGATTCATGCAGCAAGTCTATTTACATGGATCACATCAACTCTCACAACACAAATCCCTGCCCCCATGTGAAACAAACGTATCATACGATTATCCATATTAGACACTTGACTCAAGATTACAGCGGGATTTCAGAGTAGCTTTCACTTAAGTGACACATACGGTATGGTATGTAGGAAGCCTACAACATACCTCTTATCTGGGCTAACCAACGCCTCATTGAAATGTGTTACTACTGACATCCCTATTTTCCTACCCTGTGCCCTGCGGTGTTGTTCACTAAAGAAACCATTGGTTGTGTCCGAATACCTATACTAGCGTACTAAATAGTATGCGAAAATATTTTTTATAGTATGTGAAATGTCTAAACTAGTACTCAAAATGCGCCATCTAATGTGCAACTGCGTTGAACCCCGCCATTCGTTCATTTTGGTACAGCGCGTCAATTTATCTGATTATCAGCTGTTGTCAAACACGTGAATCGGAAAAGACAAGCGAATTCTATCACAGTAGATCAAACACCGAAATGAGTATGCAGTTTAAATATGTAGTACGCTAGTATGGGTATTCGGACACAGACCCGCCTAGTTGGACAAATAGTTTGCTGTTTGACTCATGTCATGTCTAGCAGCCCAACAAGTAGGAGCGTCTCCCTTAGAACCTGTTTGACCAGACCTGTAGCTGAACTCTGCTAGCGGTTGTCCGTAACTGCCTTCAGTTACATTTATTTATTTCTCCAGAGGGGTTGAAAGCTGAGACAAGGAACTGCTTCAATTGTCTCTGATTACTGGTCTAGCACGGTTACGGCAATACTTCCTTCCTCTTCGACCAGAGGAGCTTTTATTTATTTTCTCTCCGCTATCAAACTCTTGTTAATGTTTGTCTACTCTCAGGTGTTGCTTTTTGCTGTTAGCTTAAGCCACAAACTAGTTATTAGCTAAGTAACCGTTTATAGTTCTCACCGTCGCTGTTTGGCCTTTTCAAAGCCTCCAGTGGATGTCTTAGTTTTGTGAGTTTACTGTCATACACTCAGAATGTAATGTCAGAGATAGCTTGGCCTTCTATGTAGCTAGGTTTTAGCTTGACACATTTCACTCCTTTACATGACAACATGTACAATATTCAATAAAAGCTGAATGATCCTGTATTTGTGCCTTTTGATGAACTTGTAAAGTGTTTTCCCCCTTCCACTTCCCCACATTCATCACAACTAGATACTCATTTGCATTGGCAATATTCCACTCATAACATGGTAGTAAGGGTTACGGAAACCCCTTTCCTTCTTCCCCTTTTTCATAGACATGTTATTTGTTTTGATGGTGTTTTGTTGATAGCAAAGGAGGCATGACAGTTCAGCAGTATAAAACTATGTTTTTTAGTTCTATCACTATATGGCCAAACTGCTGCACCCACTCACACATTTTCAATCAACACAGGGTGGTTTATATGTGAAGCAAGTTTGGACCTGTTACTCGTACATGTAACTGATTCTAATTTGCGTCTGTTCTCCGAAACATAATTGATGAGCTAATATATAATAATTGTTTGATCTCATTTCGACGCCCGGAGCTAGTTATCAACTCTCAATTCATCATAAACGTATTTTATGTAAGCCGTGACTCAATGACCTTTCTATTTAGGTCACGAGAAGTAACATGACACTGTTGTTTCAAGATAGAGGAGGACAGATCGTGAAACACTCACTGGCTTCAAAGATGACAAGAATCCTCAATTGTTACCCAAGTTGTGTGTCACATTTTTTTGGGCAAATTAACTATCTTGTCTTGATTTTAACAAATGGGTTCAGTTGACAGCCCCTCAGTGGGAATGTGTTCATGTATGATTGACTGCATTCCAAAATGTCAATGTCAGTTTCATAGAAGAAATGTCAACGTCAATTAGAAGTTCATCACTTCTTTTATCCACTCAATTCTTAACCGTTTCCTAACAGACACAACATAACCGCCTTTTAATTCAGTCGCTCTAATCGGTACTGAACCTCTCCACCACTGAATGGCACAAGGTTGACAACATGGGGGGTCAGTGGGGGGGGGGTCTATTAAATAACAAGGACATCGAACTACAGCGGGGATGATAAACAACTAAATGTGGAGAGAAGATGTGGAAGAAATTCATCTAAATTACAGATGAGAATGGGTTTAGCTAGGGTGGGGTAGAGGGGCTCATAGACCCAGGGAAGTGGGGAAGGGGGAGGGAGGAGGTTGCACTCACTGCCTAAGTGACTCCTCTGCTTTTTGTTATTTTATTTTGGACTCATTCTGTGGGAACATGGTGGCCTGTCCCTCTTCCTCCTCGGGAGACCTAGAGGAGACCCAACACCCCTCCCTTCCCTGCTCCTCACAAATTCTACCAATTAGGCTGCAGTCCAGGCTGCAATGTCGCTGGGGCCACAGCGACCCTTCTATCCCTTTACTACCCTCATAGACAACAGATGTCTAGATTTCTCAGGGAACTAGCTTTGCTAGCTACCTCCGCTAGGAACCAAAGTAAAGATGTTTCCCTCTTCATGGAACTGCTAAAAAACTGGGACTCTGCCGCATGTGAAAGAGGTCACTTTTATCGAGGACAAGATTCCCCCCATTCGCCAGGGCCTCCTCTTCCTCCCTCTTTCTATTTAGCACAACAACAGAAAAACAGATAAATTACAAGATGGCCGACACAGCATCTCTAGCCAAATTAAAAGCGTCTGTCGTCTCCCGAACAAACACACAGGCAGCCCTGTCCACCTATCTAGCACTGAGTAGCAACAGTAATTGGAACAAGCTGTTTGGTCAACAAACTACATGTGCACAGATGTGGTACTGTACAGCCCAAATGGCTTGACAAACACAGCCTTCATAACAATGGAGTTGAAATGTCTGTTCGCATAAGTATTATCCTTTGACATTTGTCCAGTATTGTCTTCAATTTCTATGGATTATGGTCCTTATGGATTATGAAAAGATGATTGATTTGTCTTCCACTTCTCTCCTCTAGGTCTCCCTCTCTCTCTATTTGTCTCCTCCTCATTGCTGACCACATGGCTGATTCCCAAGCCTACGGTGTTAATGATTGTTAGCAGACTCCTAATGCTGCTGTAATGTGCTAGCCGTTAGCACTGAGTGGGAGGACTCTGTGGGGGAGAGGGACAGGAGTCACCCAGGAGCCACCTGTTAGCTAGCCCAGCCCAATGCATCATGGGAAGGCTTGGTGATGCCAACTGGCAATCAGTGTGTGACACCCACATACTATAAATTTAAGAATTTAGGCTGATAGAATTACAAACACATATTTTCAAAAAGCAAAGGTTTTATGGAATATAACTCAAATGTAGCCAAACGAAGCACCTTATGAAATTCTGTTGTACATTCTGTTATTGCAAAAGTGGAAAATTACAGAAAAGAAAAGAAAATGAAGGGAAATTACTGAGGTGCTCATTTCACACAGCTCATTTCTATGCATCAGGAAAGTCACAAGGGACAAAACCTGATCTATGTGATGGCCTATTGACACACACAGAACATAAAGCATATAGTGTTGATATTTCCAAAGGAATAAAATAATTGTAAAACCAACAGTGGATTGGTAGCAGTGAATCATGAATCAGGAATTCTGGTTGTGACTTTGTAGCAATGTTATAGATGAGATTTTTCACAATTCCTGACATTTAATCACAGTAAAAACTCTGTGTCTTAGGTCAGTTAGGATCACCACTTTATTTTAAAGATTGTGACATTTCAGAATAACAGTAGAGAGAATGACTTATTTCAGCTTGTATTTCTTTCATCACATTCCCAGTGGGTCAGAAGTTTGCATACACTCAATTGGTATTTGGTAGCATTGCCTTTAAATTGTTTAACTTGGGTCAAGCGTTTCAGGTAGCCTTCCACAAGATTCCCACAATAAGTTGGGTGAATTTTGGCCCATTCCTCCTGACAGAGCTGGTGTAACTGAGTCAAGTTTGTAGGCCTTCTTGCTCGCACATGCTTTTTCAGTTCTGCCCACAAATTTTCTATAGGATTGAGGTCAGGGCTTTGTGATGGCCACTCCAATACCTTGACTTTGTTGTCCTTAAGACATTTTGCCACAACGTTGGAAGTATGCTTGGGGTCATTGTCCATTTGGAAGACCCATTTGCGAACAAGCTTTAACTTCCTGACTGATGTCTTGAGATGTTGCTTCAACATATCCATGTAATTTTACTCCCTCATGATGCCATCTATTTTGTCAAGTGCACCAGTCCCTCCTGCAGCAATGCACCCCCACAACATGGTGCTGCCACCCCCGTGCTTCACGGTTGGGATGGTGTTCTTCGGCTTGCAAGCCTCCCCCTTTTTCTCCAAACATAACGATGGTCATTATGGCCAAACAGTTCTATTTTTGCTTCATCAGACCAGAGGACATTTCTCCAAAAAGTATGATCTTTGTCCACATGTGCAGTTGCAAACTGTAGTCTGGCTTTTTTATGGCGGTTTTGGAGCAGTGGCCTCTTCCTTGCTGAGCGGCCTTTCAGGTTACGTTGATATAGGACTTGCTTTACTGTGGATATAGATAATTTTGTACCTGTTTCCTCCAGCATCTTCGCAAGGTCCTTTGCTGTTGTTCTGGGATTCATTTGCACTTTTCGCACTAAAGTACGTTCATCTCTAGGAGACGGAATGCGTCTCCTTCTTGAGCGGTATGACGGCTGCGTGGTCCAATGGTGTTTATACTTGCATACTATTGTTTGCACCGATGAACATGGTATCTTCAGACGTTTGGAAATTGCTCCCAAGGATGAACCAGACTTGTGGAGGTCTACAATTGTTTTTCCTGAGGTCTTGGCTGATTTCTTTTGATTTTCACATGACGTCAAGCAAAGAGGCACTGAGTTTGAAGTTAGGCCTTGAAATACATCCACAGGTACTCCTCCAATTGACTTAAATGATGTCAATTAGCCTATCAGAATCTTCTAAAGGCATGACATAATTTTCTGGAATTTTCCAAGCTGTTTAAAGGCACAGTCAACTTAGTGTATGTAAACTTCTGACCCACTGGAATTGTGATACAGTGAATTATAAGTGAAATAATCTGTCTGTAAACAATTGTTGGAAAAATGACCTGTGTCATGCACAAATTACATGTGCTAAATGACTTGCTAAAACTATAATTTGTTAACACGAAGTTTGGGGAGTGGTTGAAAAACGAGTTTTAATGACTCCAACCTAAGTGTATGTAAACTTCCGACTTCAACTGTATATTGTAATTTAACCCCTTAGTATATTGTAATTCAACTTCTTTACAGACCACTGAACCATCTAATAAGACCATCAATCACACCTTCAAATGAACCTCTGTCTGTTTACCATCAATCATGCCTTCAAATGAACCTTGAGACAGTTAACCTCCTTGGTTTCAAAGTATGGTAATGTTTGTGACTGTTGAGTGAACACTTGAGATGAACAATTTTCAGGAATGAACTGGGACCAGAAATTGGCCCAAGCAATTCTAACACACTCGACCATTTGCTGCTATTAAACTGGCCAATTGTTTTTCCCTCGAGGCACCCATTATCAGCCAAATTGGGATTATTCTGCCCAAAATCCCCAATTTAGACCGGCCACCTGGGCTAAAGATGGATCAGCCCATCTTGTATTTGCCAGAACTGCCCTGTAACCAGTCTGTCTCTAAGGATAGTTAGACTAGTTCAAGTAATAAATGTTACATCCAAGGATATATTGAACGTCATGACTATTGTGCATGGTCTATGAAGGAGTCATGTCCTGTCTCAAACAAATGTGCATGGTCTATGAAGGAGTCATGTCCTCTCAAACTAATGTGCATGGTCTGTGAAGGAGTCACGTCCTGTCTCAAATGAATGTGAATGGTCTGTGAAGGCATCAATTCTAGGGCTGTGGCTCCAAACATAGTCTGAGACAGTTGTGGGATGCGATAGATCCCAAATGAATGCCACAGATCAGAACGTTTATCTTAAAATGTTGATAAACTATTAGGCTATTTATTCACATTATAAGTGCAGCAGTGTGCACATGACAGTAGGCTATAAGCCCCAATGTTCCATTAGTGGGAAAACACCATTATCAAAAGTGACCGCAAATGGCAGTTAGAGCCTGTACCCCTTGTAATGCGGATTAATGTGCTTCATTTTAAGAAGTTATTTGGCCACTTTAGTTGTGATACAAACCTTATCAAAACATATAGGCCAATGGGCTGTGCTACATGTGGTGTGCGACTATGATTCGAAAAAGTTGCAAAAAAGGCATTGTTTCTTAAAGCTGGGCATTATTTACAAGTGATAATATATAATTCACAAGTTATAGGCTAATATTTTCACCCATCAGACTGTTCTTGATTTTATCTTGTCTTTACATATACTAAATAATATACGTGTGAAATTTGTTTTGATTTAGAATGGACAATTATCATATACCTCTCGAAACAGGGTCAGCGGGAAAAATACATGTCATTTATGCACTTAAGTAGCGAATGGAGGTCACTTTTCCTGTGGTTAATTTTCATGCCAGCCAGGTTGGCTATACTCCTGTTGTAAATATGATGAATGTGCTTGATATTAGGAAAGTTGAGAAATGAATATAGTAGGCCTAGCCTATAGAAAGCTGATGGGATCCTCCTCTTTTTAGAAGAGGCCATCACTCTGTTTTCTTGCGCAATTGCATAGCCTATAGAAATGCTATGTAACATGAACACATGGGCTCTCATTAAGTGTTTAAATAGATTTTCCATTAAATTAGCATCGATGTCGGACTGATTAGAGTGACAATAGAGTGCTGAGTACCAGGCAGTTAGCAAGTTGGTAGACTTCTAATGACCAGCAGCAGCATAAGAGCTTGGAGAAGCCTATTAACTGTGACTAAACTGTCAACTGGAATTTGACTGCTTTCATGACTTGTGTCAGCTGGTGTGGTGGTAATGGGGTCACTGCAACAGCCCAAGTCATGTTCTGTCTTGAACTAATGGTCTGTGAAGGCATCACCATTATACAGTGCATTCGGAAAGTATTCAGTCCCTTTGACTTTTTCCACATTTTGTTATGTTACAGCCTTAGTCTAAAATATATATATTTTTAAATTATAATCTTCATTCTACACACAATACCTTATAATGACAAAGCGAAAACAGGTTTTACTTTTTTTTTTGCAAATGTATGAAAAATAAATACTTATTTATATAAGTATTATATTCAGACTCTTTGATGTAAGACTCGAAATAGCTCAGGTGCATCCTGTTTCCATTGATCATCCTTGAGATGTTTCTACAACTTGACTGGAGTCTACCTGTGGCAAATTCAATTGATTTGACTGATTTGCTTCCACAGTCGATAGTCCATGTCAGAGCACAAACTAAGTCGTGAGGTCGAAGGAATTATTCGTAGAGCTCCGACACAGGATTGTGCCGAGGCACAGATCTGGGAAAGGGTACCAAAATATTTCTGCAGCATTGAAGGTCCCCAAGAACACAGTGGCCTCCATCATTCTTAAATGGAAGAAGTTTGGAACCACCAAGACTCCTGATTGTCACTCTGACAGATCTCCAGACTTCCTCTGTGGTGATGGGGAAACCTTACAGAAGGACAACCATCTCTGCAGCACTCCACCAATCAGGCCTTTATGGTAGAGTAAGCCACTCCTCAGTAAAAGGCACATGAAAGCCCGCTTGGAGTTTGCAAAAAAGCACCTAAAGGACTCTCAAACCATGAGAAACATTATTTTCTGGTCTGATGAAACCAAGATTGAATTATTTGGCCTGAATGCCAAGTGTCACATCTGGAGGAAACGGTGAAGCATGGTGGTGGCAGCATAATGCTGTGCGGATGTTTTTCAGCGGCTGGGACTGGGAGACTAGTCAGGATCGAGGGAAAGATGAATGGAGCAAAGTACAGAGAGATCCTTGATAAAAATCTGCTCCAGAGTGCTCAGGACCTCAGAGTGGACAAAGGTTCACCTTCCAACAAGACAACGACCCTAAGAACACAGCCAAGACAATGCAGAAGTTGCTTTGGGACAAGTCCCTGAATGTCCTTGATTGGCCCAATCAGAGCACGGACTTGAGCCTGATCGAACATTTTTGGAGAGACAAGAAAAAAGCTGTGCAGTGACGCACCCCATCCAACCTGACAGAGCTTGAGAAGATCTGCAGAGAAGAATGGGAGGAACTCCCCAAATACAGGTGTGCCAACCTTGTAGTATCATACCTAAGAAGACTTGAGGCTGTAATCACTGCCATAGGTGCTTCAACAAGTACTGAGTAAAGGGTCTGAATACTTGCGTATGTAAATGTGATATTTCATTTTTTTTATTTAGTAAATTAGCTAACATTTTTTTAAACTTTTTTTTTTTGTATTGTCCTTATGAGGTATTCTGTGTAGATTGATGAAGGGGAAAAAACAATTTAATCAATTTTAGAACAAGGCTGTATAGTAACAAGATGTGGAAAAAGCCAAGAAGTCTGAATACTTTTCCAAATGCATAGTATGTAATAAGTTACATGTAATCTGTAATGTTACCAGCAAAACTATTGTAATCAGACAATAGATACTTTTAAAAACGACATGATTACTTAAATTCAGACTTCAGTTTGCAAAAAAATACATTATGACACTGTTCTGTCATTTTCCCAATGACATTAAATTAATAATCGAAAAAAGGTGCAAATTCAAGTTTGTTCCACCTGAGTGAGTCTGAACACAAGTCATATGATGACACACCAAATGTGTTTGATGGATGCTTTTTGTCTTTTTCTAATGGCTCTTAGGAGGAAAGTAATCCAAAAGTAATCAGATTACGTAATCCAAAAATTACATGACTGATTCCAATTTTGGACAGTTAAGTAGCAACTGTAACGGATTACATTTAGAAAGTAACCTACCCAACCCTTGGCTTCATGTCCTGTCTATGTTATATGCTGTCATACCTCTAGATGTTTGCATCATACACACTTTTCACAGGATATTATCTTAACTGTCATCTTTAAGTTTTGCCTTTAAAGGGATAACCCATACTAAATATTGTTTTCTCCCAGGGAAACCTTGGCCTTGATGACATGTAGATGGTGTACTAGTTGACCCTTGTAAGGAAGTCAAGGTCATCACTACTGTTGTTTAATAAAATACATTTGTTATCATCGTAATTTGAATTTACTTCAACAGGATAATTGTAGCGACTCTTTCTGAACAGTAATACCATACAGTTCATGTAACTACTACAACCAGCAATAATTCAAAAACAAATCTGGATGAGATATTCTGTGCTATTCTGTGATATGTCTTGACTTGACCACTTTCATGTTTGTTTTCAGTGTTTGTGTTGTTTGATTGGTCGTTGTTGCTGTGGCACAGTTGGATGTGTGGAATATGCCTGTCTTGTAAGGGGAGGGAGGGATAGAATACAGGGGGGATGCCCATAGGCACGCACCAGCCTTTACGGTTCAGCTAAAGGTAACACTCGTTGCTCCCTCCGACAGTCCCTAACCAGCTGTACTATAAAGATAGAAGAGCAGAGGAGAACAAGGGAGAACCCCCAAAAAATACACCGTCAATTTCACCAAGAAAGCAGTTCTGGTTACATTGAAACGTTGAGGGAAGTCAATCGTTACAGTGAGATAGAAACAGACATTTACATCAACATTTTTATCAAAGATTAATACAATATTAAATACAAAAATTCCCTCAATAAACTATTAATAAGTCAGAAGCTTACAATATGTTTTTGTAAAAAATGAGATCTGATAAAGAGGCAATAGTGAACATGTGAGGCCAAAGCTGTGTTGAATGGGCTTTCTTACAATAAATGCTTCCAGTATGGAGTGAATCACTGGAAACCACATTCATTTCCTGCATGTGTTTATTCAGCAGAGATGCGATACAAGCTGTCCCGACTTGTTTGCAATGTGCAGGATGGAGGGGGAAAAGATTAGCTGACAGAGAGGACCGTATTATCCAGGGTAGGGCCATGGCTGTGCTTTAAATGTACCGTATGACAATAGTTTAGGGACTAGACAAGATAGACAACACCAAAAGAGAAAGATTTAGGACATCTTCTAAGAGCGATGAGAGGGATGTTTTTTTTTATTCTTATTTGATTGACATTGGATATCTCCAAAGAAATGCCTGATTTGAGCTAGCAAATTGTTTTAGTCTCAAGTAAACAATTGATGTATGATAGACTCTTGGATTGTTATGGGAAGCAACCTGGTAGAGTAGTGCTGTATGCAGTATGTACAGGGGGGTCTGGAATTATTGCATCCCTTGATAAACAAAAAAAAGACAGTATAAAATAAAATACAAATACTGAGCTCAGCATCTTTATCATTTCATTTATACAGTCTTTTTTTGTTCATCTTTGTCAAGGAATCCAATAATTCCAGACCCCACTGTACATTGATTATGAAATGGGATATTCATCATTCTATAACCGGTGACAATACTGTTTCGTAACAGTTTCCAACTCACCACCACACCCACTTATTCATGTGTTGGAGAAAGACTAGTGCTTACAGTATACTCTGGCATCCGGCCAGGGTACAGATGTCTGCCAAAAGAGGGAAGGTGGTGACGAAAAGTGTCAATGCCGCCCTGTCAAATTGGCTTCCCCCATCTTGAAACAACAGGGAAGGGAGGAAGAAAAGCCTTGCTGATCTTTCTACCTAAATCAGGATGTTCTCAACCCATCGTTCCATTAAGTCAAGAGACCTGAGAGGTGTAAAGAGCTCTGATATGCTATGATATAGCGTTTTGCTGTCCATTCTTGTTCACACACACAACATGCTCAACCCTTAAAGCTCAGTAAAAGCTAAGTGAAATGTTTATGTTACTTTGAGCTAAAAACATCAGGTAACTTTGAGGTAAAAACATCAGGTAACTTTGAGGTAAAATCATCATGTAACTTTGAGCTAAAAACATCATGTAACTTTGAGCTAAAAACATCATGTAACTTTGAGGTAAAACATCATGTAACTTTGAGGTAAAACCTCATGTAACTTTGAGGTAAAACTTGACTTAACTTGCATTTTCTGAAATAATACAGGATAGCGCAAAGCGTTTGGTGAACATTTTTCCACTTTTGGTGGTACAACTGTTTACTTTGAAACTCTGGCTCTCGATGGCTTAGGAATATTATCACGTTAGATTTGCTTTAGAGTCGCTTCACTGGCAAGTTAACCAACTTCAAAGGGATATATGGTTGTAATGTGCACGGCATTAAATTGGCTTACTTTGCTGCAACAAATTGTGGTAGACCAGCTTTCATGGATTAAAGTGGTAGGCTTCCAATGCCTTTGAATATTAAACCTTGTGTGAGAGAGAAAGTGAAACAGAGGAGGGAGGGAGGGAGGGAGGGAGAGGAGACTTCACATCAATGCTAGATATGAACAGCAGGGTACACATAGATGGCCTAAAATGTTAAACCACAGAACAAATGCAGAAATCTCTCTCTCTCTCTTATCTGCGGGCTGTGCGTGTGTGTTTGTGTGTGTGTGTGTGTGAGAGAGAGAGAGAGCACTCCGCCCATGCACCTGTCTGTCCTGGGTAAAGAGAGACTAAATGAGCGTGACTACCACAGACAACGGTTCTGCTGACGCCCCCACTTCAGGAGAAATGGGTATGTCAGAGAGAAAAAACGACCAAAATACAGTAGAGCGAGAGAAAAAGAGAGGGAGGGCACTGAGAGAAAGAGAGAGGCTGACAGGAAGAAGAGGACATGGAGAGAGAGGGGGAGAGAAGTCAAGTGGAGGTGTGAGAGAGGTTGAGAGAGAGAAGCATAGTAGAGAGATAAGGAGAGAGAGAGAGGGAGGATAAAGAGCGAGATAGCAGTAGATGGATCCCAGCTGACAGAGACAGTGAGGCTGATAAACGTCTTATCTCAGCATGTTTTCACAATGAGAGATGCTGCACACAGTATTGTCTGATTACGCTGTGGACTAACTGCAGCTTTCTTAAAGTACAATTATCAGCATCAAAATAAAGATTCAGCATCAAAGCACTCCACTCTATATTTGCCTTATAACAAATAGTATCTCAAAGGTGTATTCAGAGAAAACAAACGGATTAAAGGTTTTATTTATGTCTGCATTATCTGATAGTCGTTTCTTACCACCCAATCCTGACAATAGGAGTCATGTGCATTTTAACTGAACACAATGACATTGCAAGGAAAATGACGTGTGTATTTTTTGTATAATGTGATTGATAGTTGTACTTTGTTTTGATTATGAATTCTGCATTTCATTTGTTAAATTATTTTAAAAATAAAAAAAATGCGCACACCTACTTAAAGAAATAGTGTCTTGTCAGGAATCTTACGCAACTGAAAATCGTAGCATATTGTACTAATTGGAATTCGTAACATATCATACGAAATGCATATATATATATATATATATATATTTTTACGTATCATACAACATGGATGACTGTAGTACTCAATTGTGCACAATTTTCGGGGGACCCGTTTTGGCTCTTGAGCACCACTTTCAAAACTACTGGCTGATATTATACAAAACCTTTGGGCACCAATTGTTGTGTGTTGCTGAAAAATACATTTTTATAAAAAAAACTGATATATGTATATATATATAATAATAAATCAATCATTTGACTACTGGCTCATAACATTGATAAACAGTGTGCCCAGAGCTCATTTCAGAGTATCCTGTTAAAACACATTCTCACATGACATCAGTGCAGCTATTCAACGTTGTGTGTATGTTCATGCATGTGTGTTAGTGCCTGTTTTGTTTTGCATCCCGGTGCTTGTCTGTATTTGTGTTGATATCTGCAGTGGTATCAGTTGGCTGGGGTATTGTCACAGCAGGTGTGAGGTTTGGGTGTGTATCGGACGGTCGTCACCATAGAGACGTGTCGAGGGGTAAATGTTATTGTGTTAAGTTATTATAACATGAATAATACAGATTGAGAATGATACCACGTCACATTATCACTTTGGGTTTTACTGCAAGACTTTTTGTCTGGGCATGAGGGAGCTTGTACTAAATTACATTGTGGAAATCTAGCAACCTCCTCATTGTGTATCATAACAGAAATGAGTCTTGTGGTGTATTGCAACGCCCTATATATTGCTTGGTTGTTTAGCAACCAAACCAACACATGAGCAGCTATGGGGCAAAATAGACTTGGTTGGCTTAGACTGTTAACAATATGTAAACTATATTTAGTCTCCAATGTTTATTGAAAACATAAATAAGGTTACACATTGAGCTATTGTCTCTCAAATACATTGTTACAGTTGTTGGTTAGCTAGCTACAGTAGCTAGCACATTTTAGCCAAATTAGCATAGATGTGACATCAGTCAAATCATCTCAAAACAAGACATGGTGTCAAAAACAAGATAAACAAGCTGAAACAAGCCACTTACGATTTCCCACATGGCAGTTTCCTGTCATTGTAAATAACTATCTGGACATCCAGAAGCATAACAACACAGGGCCTTCTGCCCCTTTGAAGCACCCACATCATTTTCGTGATGTTGTCAGCAGTTTTATTGACATGCCACACGCACACACACACACGCACACACACACAAGCACACACACACACGCACACACACACAAGCACACACACGCACGCACACACAAGCACACACACGCACACACACACGCACACACACACAAGCACACACACACACGCACACACACACAAGCACACACACGCACGCACACACAAGCACACACACGCACACACACACAAGCACACACACACACACACAAGCACACACACGCACACACACGCACGCACACACAAGCACACACACGCACGCACACACGCACACGCACACACACGCACGCACACGCACGCACACACACGCACGCACGCACACGCACGCACACGCACGCACACGCACGCGCACGCGCAAGTACCAACATGCACAGACATTTATTAAGCAATTCCTCTGTTATTTTAATGTAAAATACTGTATATGTGACTAAATGGGGTTTGAAACCTGGCCTCCGGTACACCACAAAACTGCCCACTGATCTAAAGCCTATACATATGAGCTGAGCTAAAATATAAACCTATACATATAGCTACTGTACTATACATACAGCTACTGTACTATACTTATAACTACAATACTATACATATGACTACTGTACTATGCATTTAACTACAGTACTGTACTATACATACAGGTACTGTACTATACATACAGCTACTGTACTATACTTATAACTACAATACTATAAATATGACTACTGTACTATACATACAGGTACTGTACTATACATATAGCTACTGTACTATACATATAGCTACTGTACTAAAGCAAACCTACAGCACCCATAAACATATTCAGCACACCCCTTTTCTGTTTTTAGACATTGTTACAAATCAATTAAAAATTAAAACTGAAATGTCTTGTCAATTAGTATTCAACCCCTTTGTTATGACAAGTCTAAATAAGTTCAGTTATAAATAGTTGCTTAACAAGTCACATAATAAGTTGCATGAACTCACTCTGTGTGCAGTAATAGTGATTAACATGATTTTTTAATGACTTCCTCATCTCTGTACCCCACACATACAATTGTCTGAAAGGTCCCTTAATCGAGCTGTACATTTCAAACGCAGATTCATCCACAAAGACCAGGGAGGTTTTCCAAAGCCTTACAAAGAAAGGCACCTAAAGAAAAGCAGATGTTGAATATCCCTTTCAGCACGGTGAAGTTATTAATGACAGTTTGGATGGTGTATCAATACACCCAGTCACTACAAACATACTGGCATCCTTCCTAACTCAGTTGCCAGTTACAGAGTTTAATGGCTGTGATAGGAGAAAACTGACTGATCAACAAAATTGTAGTTACTACGCAACACTAACCTAAATGACAGAGTGAAATGTACAGAATATTCCAAAACATCCATCTTGTTTGCAAAAAGGCATTAAAGTAAAACTATAAAAAATGTGACAAAGAAAATAACTTTTTGTCCTGAAAGCGTTATGTTTGTTGAAAATCCAACACAATACATCACACTCTTCATATTTTCAAACATGGTGGTGGCTGCATGATATTATGGGTATGCTTGTCATTGGCAAGGACTAGGGAGTTTTTTAGGATGAAAAGAAACGGCATGGCGCTAAGTACAGGCATAATCCTAGAGGAAAACCTGGCTCAGTCTGCTTTCCAACAGACACTGGGAGACAAATGCACCTTTAAGCAGGACAATAACCTTAAACACAAGGCCCAAATATTCACTGGAGTTGCTTACCAAGACAACACAGAATGTTCCTGAGTGGCCTAGTTACAGTTTTGACTTTAATCGGCTTAAATATCTTTGGCAAGACTTGAAAATGGCTGTCTAGCAATGATCAACAACCAACTTGGGAGCTTGAACAATTTTTGAAAGAATAATGTGCAAGCATTGAACAATCCATGAGTGCAAAGCTCTTAGAGACTTACCCAGAAAGACTCACAGCTGTAATCACTGCCAAAAGTGATTCTAACATGTATTGACTCAGGGGTGTGAATAATTATGTAAAGGAGATATTTCTGTATTTAATATATTTGCCAACATTTCTAAAAAACACATTTAAACTTTGTCATTGTGGGGTATTGTGTGTAGATGGGTGAGAGAGAAAAAAACATGTTTAATCCGTTTTGAATACAGGCTGTAAAACAACAAAATGTGGAATAATGAATGTGGTGTGAATACACACTTTATGTATACAGTACATACAAGTACGTCTACTGCTGCACCTCCTCCCCATAGCAGGCCAGTCAACAGCAATCCCTTGAGAAGGGGAAATGAGCAGCCTGTGAACAATCGTCCTGTTCAGACACGTTCAAATGTTTTTAACCGCACTGAGCTAGTCTACTAAACCTTTGGAGAAGGTAGACACTAGAGCAACATGGGATGATGCCAAATTGTAAAGTGACATTTGGAAGCGTTGCACATCCTGACCTTCCTGGTTCTTATTTACACACTTTCAGAGGTGAAATCCATGTCTGAAATACTTAGTTGACTTAGTTGTCGAATTAGCTCCCCTAGAAATGCTGACCTCACAAAATAGTTAACATTTAATTGGTTCACTAGGAATCAGACCTGGGTTCAAATACTATTCGAAGAACTTTAAATTGTGTTGAGAGTTTGCTTTAGCCTGTCTGGAGTGCTGGGTGGACAGGGTTTGAACTGGGATTGTTCTAATAGTTACTCTAATACTGTGACAGCCAAACTCAATCAAGCCCAGTTAGAGCATTTGACATGATTTATTATTATTATTATTTTTTACCCAGATCTGGTAGGAATGTTGACCTCACAAAACCAGGATGCCACATCTGCTGATCACAGGTCATTTGTGCTCTGAGCTACAGCCTAGTGCTTCCCTCTACAACCTCTCCTCTTCACTTCTAAAGGGTATATACAGTAAACACGTCAACGCAAAGAGAAGAAACACAAATCAATAGCTGACTAATGCACTGGAAACCCGGCATACATCCTAAATGGCACCCTATTCCCTATTTAGTGCACTACTTTTGACCAGGGCCCATGGGGAATAGGGTGCCATTTGAGACACCGTGTCTTTAGGATCTAGTCGACAAACTGAACGGACATACAAGGCATACTTGATTATTAAGTGCTCATGTTATCTGACTTCCAAGCCTTGGTAAGTTTTCTCGGAAGTAAGACAGTCGACAGCTGTCACAGAAGCAGGAGGTGGTTGTGTTTGTTTTTAAAGGTGAAATACTGTATTTAATGTCTGTGCCACGATGGATAACCTAACAGGAGTGTTCCTCTACCTGTCATATGCAGCAGCTGCCTTGTGAGGTTATACCAACATGGTCTCATTAGATTATGATACAATCTGACTGGAGGTTAGAAACATTGCAGCTTTAAAAAGCCATTTAAATTGAGCCGACGAATGCAGCGTTTACATATGCATCAGCAATGCATAAAACCCCCGATCGGATTGGACCTCAGCCTCAAGTCAATATAGGAACATACTTATACTTTAAATACAATGTTCCTATATTGACTCTAGGCTACATTATACAGGGCTGTTTTATCCTCCACCTTATGACCTTTGTGATGCTACTCGTAAAGTATTATTTTATGCTATCATTTGTAGCCCAAACAGATGTAATATTTGCATAAAACATGATCATTTCAAACCTTGCTTATATTTGTATACAATCACATATATCTCTCTATTATGCGTGGGAAAACTTTGGAAAAGATTTTCCCAATTTAAATCCCTTGGAGCTGGTTTGCTGTGTTTTTTATGTGTTTCTATTGTGTTTATTTTTTTTGTCTCACAAAACTTAGGATGAGTGGAGGTGATGATGAGGTAAAGGGATTAGGGGGATGATTGGAGGTTATGATGAGGTAAAGGGTTTAGGGGGATGATTGGAGGTTATGATGAGGTAAAGGGTTTAGGGGGACAGCGTGAGTGGAGGTGATGATGAGGTAAAGGGTTTAGGGGGATGATTGGAGGTTATGATGAGGTAAAGGGTTTAGGGGGACATGATGAGTGGAGGTGATGATGAGGTAAAGGGTTTAGGGGGATGATTGGAGGTTATGATGAGGTAAAGGGTTTAGGGGGACAGCGTGAGTGGAGGTTATGATGAGGTAAAGGGTTCAGGGGGACATGATGAGTGGAGGTGATGATGAGGTAAAGGGTTTAGGGGGATGATTGGTGATGTGTAAAGGGAGTGGAGGTTATGATGAGGTAAAGGGTTCAGGGGGACATGATGAGTGGAGGTGATGATGAGGTAAAGGGTTTAGGGGATGAGTGGAGGTGATGATGAGGTAAAGGGTTTAGGGGATGAGTGGAGGTGATGATGAGGTAAAGGGTTTAGGGGGACAGGGTGAGTGGAGGTGATGATGAGGTGAGGGGTTTAGGGGACATGATGAGTGGATGTGATGAAGAGGTTAAGGGTTTAGGGGGACAGTGTGAGTGGAGGTGATGAGTTAAAGGGTTTAGGGGATGAGTGGAGGTGATGATGAGGTAAAGGGTTTAGGGGGACAGGATGAGTGGAGGTAATGATGAGGTTAAGGGTTTAGGGGATGAGTGGAGGTGATGCTGAGGTGAGGGGTTTAGGGGGACAGGACGAGAGGAGGTGATGATGAGGTAAAGGGTTTAGAGGGACATGATGAGTGGAGGTGATGATGAGGTAAAGGGTTTAGGGGATGAGTGGAGGTGATGATGAGGTTAAGGGTTTAGGGGGACAGGGTGAGTGGAGGTGATGATGAGTTAAAGGGTTTAGGGGATGAGTGGAGGTGATGATGAGGTAAAGGGTTTAGGGGACAGGGTTTAGGATGAGTGGAGGTGATGATGAGGTAAAGGGTTTAGGGGACAGGATGAGTGGAGGTGATGATGAGGTGAAGGGTTTAGGGGGATGATTGGAGGTTATGATGAGGTGAAGGGTTTAGGGGGATGATTGGAGGTTATGATGAGGTAAAGGGTTTAGGGGGATGATTGGAGGTTATTATGAGGTAAAGGGTTTAGGGGGACAGGATGAGTGGAGGTGATGATGAGGTAAAGGGTTTAGGGGGACAGGATGAGTGGAGGTGATGATGAGGTGAGGGGTTTAGGGGACATGATGAGTGGAGGTGATGATGAGGTTAAGGGTTCAGGGGGCAGGATGAGTGGAGGTGATGATGAGGTTAAGGGTTTAGGGGGACAGGGTGAGTGGAGGTGATGATGAGGTGAGGGGTTTAGGGGGATGATTGGAGGTTATGATGAGATAAAGGGTTTAGGGGGACAGGATGAGTGGAGGTGATGATGAGGCAAAGGGTTTAGGGGGACAGGATGAGTGGAGGTGATGATGAGGTGAAGGGTTTAGGGGACATGATGAGTGGAGGTGATGATGAGGTTAAGGGTTTAGGGGGATGAGTGGAGGTGATGATGAGATAAAGGGTTTAGGGGGACAGGATGAGTGGAGGTGATGATGATGAGGTGAGGGGTTTAGGGGGACATGATGAGTGGATGTGATGAAGAGGTTAAGGGTTTAGGGGGACAGTGTGAGTGGAGGTGATGATGAGTTAAAGGGTTTAGGGGATGAGTGGAGGTGATGATGAGGTGAGGGGTTTAGGGGGACAGGGTGAGTGGAGGTGATGATGAGGTTAAGGGTTCATGGGGCAGGATGAGTGGAGGTGATGATGAGATAAAGGGTTTAGGGGGAGGATTGGAGGTGATGATACATCTATAGGGTTTAGGGGGACAGGATGAGTGGAGGTGATGATGAGGTGAGGGGTTTAGGGGACATGATGAGTGGAGGTGATGATGAGGTTAAGGGTTTAGGGGCAGGATGAGTGGAGGTGATGATGAGGTTAAGGGTTTAGGGGCAGGATGAGTGGAGGTGATGATGAGATAAAGGGTTTAGGGGGATGATTGGAGGTGATGATGAGCTATAGGGTTTAGGGGACAGGATGAGTGGAGGTGATGATGGGGTTAAGGGTTTAGGGGGATGAGTGGAGGTGATGATGAGATAAAGGGTTTAGGGGGACAGGATGAGTGGAGGTGATGATGAGGTGAGGGGTTTAGGGGACATGATGACTGGAGGTGATGATGAGGTTAAGGGTTCAGGGGGCAGGATGAGTGGAGGTGATGATGAGATAAAGGGTTTAGGGGGATGATTGGAGGTGATGATGAGCTATAGGGTTTAGGGGACAGGATGAGTGGAGGTGATGATGAGGTAAAGGGTTTAGGGGGACATGATGAGTGGGGGTGATGATGAGGTTAAGGGTTTAGGGGGACAGGGTGAGTGGAGGTGGGATGAGGTGAGGGGTTTAGGGGGATGATTGGATGTTATGATGAGATAAAGGGTTTAGGGGGACAGGATGAGTGGAGGTGATGATGAGGCAAAGGGTTTAGGGGGACAGGATGAGTGGAGGTGATGATGAGGTGAAGGGTTTAGGGGACATGATGAGTGGAGGTGATGATGAGGTTAAGGGTTCAGGGGGATGATTGGAGGTGATGATGAGCTATCAGGTTTAGGGGGACAGGATGAGTGGAGGTGATGATGGGGTTAAGGGTTTAGGGGGATGAGTGGAGGTGATGATGAGATAAAGGGTTTAGGGGGACAGGATGAGTGGAGGTGATGATGATGAGGTGAGGGGTTTAGGGGGACATGATGAGTGGGGTGAAGATGAGGTAAAGGGTTTAGGGGGACAGGATGAGTGGAGGTAATGATGAGGTTAAGGGTTTAGGGGATGAGTGGAGGTGATGATGAGGTGAGGGGTTTAGGGGGACAGGGTGAGTGGAGGTGATGATGAGGTAAAGGGTTTAGGGGACAGGATGAGTGGAGGTAATGATGAGGTTAAGGTTTTAGGGGATGAGTGGAGGTGATGATGAGGTGAGGGGTTTAGGGGGACAGGGTGAGTGGAGGTGATGATGAGGTGAAGGGTTTAGGGGAGGATTGGAGGTTATGGTGGTAAAGGGTTTATGGGGACAGGATGAGTGGAGGTGATGATGAGGTAAAGGGTTTAGGGGGACAGGATGAGTGGCGGTGATGATGAGGTGAGGGGTTTAGGGGACATGATGAGTGGAGGTGATGATGAGGTTAAGGGTTCAGGGGGCAGGATGAGTGGAGGTGATGATGAGATAAAGGGTTTAGGGAGATGAGTGGAGGTGATGATGAGATAAAGGGTTTAGGGGGACAGGATGAGTGGAGGTGATGATGATGAGGTGAGGGGTTTAGGGGGATATGATGAGTGGATGTGATGAAGAGGTTAAGGGTTTAGGGGGACAGTGTGAGTGGAGGTAATGATGAGGTTAAGGGTTTAGGGGATGAGTGGAGGTGATGATGAGGTGAGGGGTTTAGGGGGACAGGGTGAGTGGAGGTGATGACGAGGTAAAGGGTTTAGGGGACAGGATGAGTGGAGGTGATGATGAGGTGAAGGGTTTAGGGGGAGGATTGGAGGTTATGGTGAGGTAAAGGGTTTATGGGGACAGGATGAGTGGAGGTGATGATGAGGTAAAGGGTTTAGGGGGACAGGATGAGTGGAGGTGATGATGAGGTGAGGGGTTTAGGGGACATGATGAGTGGAGGTGATGATGAGATAAAGGGTTTAGGGAGATGAGTGGAGGTGATGATGAGATAAAGGGTTTAGGGGGACAGGATGAGTGGAGGTGATGATGATGAGGTGAGGGGTTTAGGGGGACATGATGAGTGGATGTGATGAAGAGGTTAAGGGTTTAGGGGGACAGTGTGAGTGGAGGTGATGATGAGTTAAAGGGTTTAGGGGATGAGTGGAGGTGATGATGAGGTAAAGGGTATAGGGGGACAGGATGAGTGGAGGTAATGATGAGGTTAAGGGTTTAGGGGATGAGTGGAGGTGATGATGAGGTGAGGGGTTTAGGGGGACAGGGTGAGTGGAGGTGATGATGAGGTTAAGGGTTCAGGGGGCAGGATGAGTGGAGGTGATGATGAGATAAAGGGTTTAGGGGGAGGATTGGAGGTGATGATACATCTATAGGGTTTAGGGGGACAGGATGAGTGGAGGTGATGATGAGGTGAGGGGTTTAGGGGACATGATGAGTGGAGGTGATGATGAGGTTAAGGGTTTAGGGGATGAGTGGAGGTGATGATGAGGTGAGGGGTTTAGGGGGACAGGGTGAGTGGAGGTGATGATGAGGTAAAGGGTTTAGGGGACAGGATGAGTGGAGGTAATGATGAGGTTAAGGGTTTAGGGGATGAGTGGAGGTGATGATGAGGTGAGGGGTTTAGGGGGACAGGGTGAGTGGAGGTGATGATGAGGTAAAGGGTTTAGGGGACAGGATGAGTGGAGGTGATGATGAGGTGAAGGGTTTAGGGGGATGATTGGAGGTTATGGTGAGGTAAAGGGTTTATGGGGACAGGATGAGTGGAGGTGATGATGAGGTAAAGGGTTTAGGGGGACAGGATGAGTGGAGGTGATGATGAGCTGAGGGGTTTAGGGGACATGATGAGTGGAGGTGATGATGAGGTTAAGGGTTCAGGGGGCAGGATGAGTGGAGGTGATGATGAGATAAAGGGTTTAGGGGGATGATTGGAGGTGATGATGAGCTATAGGGTTTAGGGGACAGGATGAGTGGAGGTGATGATGAGGTAAAGGGTTTAGGGGGACATGATGAGTGGGGGTGATGATGAGGTTAAGGGTTTAGGGGGACAGGGTGAGTGGAGGTGATGATGAGGTGAGGGGTTTAGGGGGATGATTGGAGGTTATGATGAGATAAAGGGTTTAGGGGGACAGGATGAGTGGAGGTGATGATGAGGCAAAGGGTTTAGGGGGACAGGATGAGTGGAGGTGATGATGAGGTGAAGGGTTTAGGGGACATGATGAGTGGAGGTGATGATGAGGTTAAGGGTTCAGGGGGATGATTGGAGGTGATGATGAGCTATCAGGTTTAGGGGGACAGGATGAGTGGAGGTGATGATGGGGTTAAGGGTTTAGGGGGATGAGTGGAGGTGATGATGAGATAAAGGGTTTAGGGGGACAGGATGAGTGGAGGTGATGATGATGAGGTGAGGGGTTTAGGTGGACATGATGAGTGGATGTGATGAAGAGGTTAAGGGTTTAGGGGGACAGTGTGAGTGGAGGTGATGATGAGTTAAAGGGTTTAGGGGATGAGTGGAGGTGATGATGAGGTAAAGGGTTTAGGGGGACAGGATGAGTGGAGGTAATGATGAGGTTAAGGGTTTAGGGGATGAGTGGAGGTGATGATGAGGTGAGGGGTTTAGGGGGACAGGGTGAGTGGAGGTGATGATGAGGTTAAGGGTTCAGGGGGCAGGATGAGTGGAGGTGATGATGAGATAAAGGGTTTAGGGGGAGGATTGGAGGTGATGATACATCTATAGGGTTTAGGGGGACAGGATGAGTGGAGGTGATGATGAGGTGAGGGGTTTAGGGGACATGATGCGTGGAGGTGATGATGAGGTTAAGGGTTTAGGGGCAGGATGAGTGGAGGTGATGATGAGGTTAAGGGTTTAGGGGCAGGATGAGTGGAGGTGATGATGAGATAAAGGGTTTAGGGGGATGATTGGAGGTGATGATGAGCTATAGGGTTTAGGGGACAGGATGAGTGGAGGTGATGATGGGGTTAAGGGTTTAGGGGGATGAGTGGAGGTGATGATGAGATAAAGGGTTTAGGGGGACAGGATGAGTGGAGGTGATGATGAGGTGAGGGGTTTAGGGGACATGATGACTGGAGGTGATGATGAGGTTAAGGGTTCAGGGGGCAGGATGAGTGGAGGTGATGATGAGATAAAGGGTTTAGGGGGATGATTGGAGGTGATGATGAGCTATAGGGTTTAGGGGACAGGATGAGTGGAGGTGATGATGAGGTAAAGGGTTTAGGGGGACATGATGAGTGGGGGTGATGATGAGGTTAAGGGTTTAGGGGGACAGGGTGAGTGGAGGTGATGATGAGGTGAGGGGTTTAGGGGGATGATTGGATGTTATGATGAGATAAAGGGTTTAGGGGGACAGGATGAGTGGAGGTGATGATGAGGCAAAGGGTTTAGGGGGACAGGATGAGTGGAGGTGATGATGAGGTGAAGGGTTTAGGGGACATGATGAGTGGAGGTGATGATGAGGTTAAGGGTTCAGGGGGATGATTGGAGGTGATGATGAGCTATCAGGTTTAGGGGGACAGGATGAGTGGAGGTGATGATGGGGTTAAGGGTTTAGGGGGATGAGTGGAGGTGATGATGAGATAAAGGGTTTAGGGGGACAGGATGAGTGGAGGTGATGATGATGAGGTGAGGGGTTTAGGGGGACATGATGAGTGGAGGTGATGATGAGGTGAGGGGTTTAGGGGACATGATGAGTGGAGGTGATGATGAGGTTAAGGGTTTAGGGGCAGGATGAGTGGAGGTGATGATGAGGTTAAGGGTTTAGGGGCAGGATGAGTGGAGGTGATGATGAGATAAAGGGTTTAGGGGGATGATTGGAGGTGATGATGAGCTATAGGGTTTAGGGGACAGGATGAGTGGAGGTGATGATGGGGTTAAGGGTTTAGGGGGATGTGTGGAGGTGATGATGAGATAAAGGGTTTAGGGGACAGGATGAGTGGAGGTGATGATGAGGTAAAGGGTTTAGGGGGACATGATGAGTGGGGGTGATGATGAGGTTAAGGGTTTAGGGGGACAGGGTGAGTGGAAGTGATGATGAGGTGAGGGGTTTAGGGGGATGATTGGATGTTATGATGAGATAAAGGGTTTAGGGGGACAGGATGAGTGGAGGTGATGATGAGGCAAAGGGTTTAGGGGGACAGGATGAGTGGAGGTGATGATGAGGTGAAGGATTTAGGGGACATGATGAGTGGAGGTGATGATGAGGTTAAGGGTTCAGGGGGATGATTGGAGGTGATGATGAGCTATCAGGTTTAGGGGGACAGGATGAGTGGAGGTGATGATGGGGTTAAGGGTTTAGGGGGATGAGTGGAGGTGATGATGAGATAAAGGGTTTAGGGGGACAGGATGAGTGGAGGTGATGATGATGAGGTGAGGGGTTTAGGGGGACAGTGTGAGTGGAGGTGATGATGAGTTAAAGGGTTTAGGGGATGAGTGGAGGTGATGATGAGGTAAAGGGTTTAGGGGGACAGGATGAGTGGAGGTAATGATGAGGTTAAGGGTTTAGGGGATGAGTGGAGGTGATGATGAGGTGAGGGGTTTAGGGGGACAGGGTGAGTGGAGGTGATGATGAGGTAAAGGGTTTAGGGGACAGGATGAGTGGAGGTAATGATGAGGTTAAGGGTTTAGGGGATGAGTGGAGGTGATGATGAGGTGAGGGGTTTAGGGGGACAGGGTGAGTGGAGGTGATGATGAGGTAAAGGGTTTAGGGGACAGGATGAGTGGAGGTGATGATGAGGTGAAGGGTTTAGGAGGAGGATTGGAGGTTATGGTGAGGTAAAGGGTTTATGGGGACAGGATGAGTGGAGGTGATGATGAGGTAAAGGGTTTAGGGGGACAGGATGAGTGGAGGTGATGATGAGGTGAGGGGTTTAGGGGACATGATGAGTGGAGGTGATGATGAGGTTAAGGGTTCAGGGGGCAGGATGAGTGGAGGTGATGATGAGATAAAGGGTTTAGGGGGATGATTGGAGGTGATGATGAGCTATAGGGTTTAGGGGACAGGATGAGTGGAGGTGATGATGAGGTAAAGGGTTTAGGGGGACAGGATGAGTGGGGGTGATGATGAGGTTAAGGGTTTAGGGGGATAGGGTGAGTGGAGGTGATGATGTGGTGAGGGGTTTAGGGGGATGATTGGAGGTTATGATGAGATAAAGGGTTTAGGGGGACAGGATGAGTGGAGGTGATGATGAGGCAAAGGGAGAGCAGGTTTGGGGGTGTTGAGGCAGGGTATCCTGCATCAGGACAGGGTCTAAGACATTGAAGGCCTTGGTGTCCCAGGACAGCTTTACATAGAGGATGAGTGGAGGTGATGATGAGGTGAAGGGTTTAGGGGACATGATGAGTGGAGGTGATGATGAGGTTAAGGGTTCAGGGGGATGATTGGAGGTGATGATGAGCTATCAGGTTTAAGGGGACAGGATGAGTGGAGGTGATGATGAGGTAAAGGGTTTAGGGGGACAGGATGAGTGGAGGTGATGATGATGAGGTGAGGGGTTTAGGGGGACATGATGAGTGGATGTGATGAAGAGGTTAAGGGTTTAGGGGGACAGTGTGAGTGGAGGTGATGATGAGTTAAAGGGTTTAGGGGATGAGTGGAGGTGATGATGAGGTAAAGGGTTTAGGGGGACAGGATGAGTGGAGGTAATGATGAGGTTAAGGGTTTAGGGGAAGAGTGGAGGTGATGATGAGGTGAGGGGTTTAGGGGGACAGGGTGAGTGGAGGTGATGATGAGGTTAAGGGTTCAGGGGGCAGGATGAGTGGAGGTGATGATGAGGTAAAGGGTTTAGGGGGAGGATTGGAGGTGATGATACATCTATAGGGTTTAGGGGGACAGGATGAGTGGAGGTGATGATGAGGTGAGGGGTTTAGGGGACATGATGAGTGTAGGTGATGATGAGGTTAAGGGTTTAGGGGCAGGATGAGTGGAGGTGATGATGAGGTTAAGGGTTTAGGGGCAGGATGAGTGGAGGTGATGATGAGATAAAGGGTTTAGGGGGATGATTGGAGGTGATGATGAGCTATAGGGTTTAGGGGACAGGATGAGTGGAGGTGATGATGGGGTTAAGGGTTTAGGGGGATGAGTGGAGGTGATGATGAGATAAAGGGTTTAGGGGGACAGGATGAGTGGAGGTGATGATGAGGTGAGGGGTTTGGGGGGACATGATGAGTGGGGGTGATGATGAGGTAAAGGGTTTAGGGGATGAGTGGAGGTGATGATGGGGTTAAGGGTTTAGGGGGACATGATGAGTGGAGGTGATGATGAGATAAAGGGTTTAGGGGGACTATATGAGTGGAGGTGATGATGGGGTTAAGGGTTTAGGGGTCTTGATGAGTGGAGGTGATGATGGGGTTAAGGGTTTAGGGGGACATGATGAGTGGAGGTGATGATGAGATACAGGGTTTAGGGGGACATGATGAGTGGGGGTGATGATGAGATAAAGGGTTTAGGGGATGAGTGGAGGTGATGATGGGGTTAAGGGTTTAGGGGGATGAGTGGAGGTGATGATGAGATAAAAGTTTAGGGGGACAGGATGAGTGGAGGTGATGATGGGGTAAAGGGTTTAGGGGGATGAGTGGAGGTGATGATGAGATAAAAGTTTAGGGGGACAGGATGAGTGGAGGTGATGATGGGGTTAAGGGTTTAGGGGGATGAGTGGAGGTGATGATGGGGTTAAGGGTTTAGGGGATGAGTGGAGGTGATGATGAGATAAAGGGTTTAGGGGGATGAGTGGAGGTGATGATGGGGTTAAGGGTTTAGGGGGATGAGTGGAGGTGATGATGGGGATAAGGGTTTAGGGGGATGAGTGGAGGTGATGATGGGGTTAAGGGTTTAGGGGGATGAGTGGAGGTGATGATGGGGTTAAGGGTTTAGGCGGATGAGTGGAGGTGATGATGGGGTTAAGGGTTTAGGGGGATGAGTGGAGGTGATGATGGGGTTAAGGGTTTAGGGGATGAGTGGAGGTGATGATGAGATAAAGGGTTTTAGGGGACAGGATGAGTGGAGGTGACGATGAGGTTAAGGGTTTAGGGGATGAGGGGAGGGAGGGGAGGTCTTGATGAGATAAAGGGTTTAGGGGGACATGATGAGTGGAGGTGACGATGAGATAAAGGGTTTAGGGGGACATGATGAGTGGAGGTGACGATGAGTTTAAGGGTTTAGGGGATGAGGGGAGGGGAGGTCTTGATGAGGTTAAGGGTTTAGGGGACAGGATGAGTGGAGGGGATATCCCTTTGCCTCGTCTACTGTCTCACATTGTATGTCGGAAATGCAGCAGTGTGTTGTGTGTGTGTGTGTCGAGCTGCATGCACAAGAGTAAACGTCCTCCGGGCAATAGGAGTCATCCTGGGAATATTTCTTTTAGCTGGTAACTCAAAGAGGCAGCCTGACCCTAATCTGGCCCTTAGCTATGTCCTCTGAAATACAGGGAAAAGATAGAGAAAGAGAGAGTGGTGGGTGCCAGGGATGGAAGGGCGATAAATGGAAGTGGACAGCACTGGCATGGTGTGTGTGTGTGTGTGTGTGTGTGTGTGTGTGTGTGTGTGTGTGTGTGTGTGTGTGTGTGTGTGTGTGTGTGTGTGTGTGTGTGTGTGTGTGCAGATTGAGCAAGGGGGTTGACTGGGGGCTGGGAGCTGAGGCGTGGTAGAGATGGGGCTCTCAGGCAGGAAAAGGGGGGCGGATGTGGTCTTAGGGTGGCGGATGTGGTCCGCGGTGGGGGGGTTGTGGTGCGGGGGGTGGGGGGGGGGGTGGAGGTGAGGAAGGGGGTTCTACTAGTAAAGAGGGCGCTGGGTGTTCCCGGAGGCTGAGTGGGGCTCTCCATGCGCCTGATTCGATGTGAATGGCAGCGTGCCATGCGGCCCCATCCTGGCCAAATCCCTTTTGACACTCTTCGCCTTCTCTTAGAAGTCTTTGCGGCAGGGAATAGGGACACACAACAGAGCAGGCACTGACACTCTCACTCAAACACTCTGTAGAAAACACACGTACACACACACTGGCAGATGCACTGGCCAGCAATTCATTGGTGTACATCCATGACATGCCACATGCTTCCCCTTTCACACACGTCCACACGGACACGAACTACAGTATCTGTGGTGACTTGGACCTGAAGCGGCCGTCTACATCACTTGTGACAGCTCCTTGTAAATACACTGCTTTGGCCTTTAATCTGGACTGGTATATAATCCGTTTACGGTGGTCACTGGACACACTAAACAAGGCTGCAATCAGCTTGAATTATTTTGATTGGGGAGCACTGACATACACTTCATTGTTTTTAGATCCCCAAGATGAACGTGTTTACTTTGCAAGATTTACCACTACATTTCTTCTCTACTTTATTTCATTCTGTCTTGCGAGATCTGTAGTCATTTTAGGGTTACACTTGACCCCTCAACTCCGTTTTATGACAGTGTAAATGTGTTTGATTCTCATCACTATATTCACTTTGACATTCGTTACTTTACAGAGGGGTCATGTTTTCAGTTGAGCACAGTTGAGTTCCCCTCTGTATTTGGGGGCATATTTTTTAGCGTGGCACAGAGCTGGATACCGGTCCTATGACATGGGGCACAGAGCTGGATACCAGTCCTATGACATGGGGCACAGAGCTGGATACCGGTCCTATGACATGGGGACAGAGCTGGATACCGGTCCTATGACATGGGGACAGAGCTGGATACCGGTCCTATGACATGGGGGACAGAGCTGGATACCGGTCCTATGACATGGGGCACAGAGCTGACCGGTCCAATGGCGGGGACAGAGCTGGATGTCATCATTGTGCCTGGTTGTTTTATTGCTACAAGTGTCATGTCATCCTTGTGTGTGTGTGTGTGTGTGTGTGTGTGTGTGTGTGTGTGTGTGTGTTTCACTTTAACATCCCTGATCCTAAACTAAGAAGGCCTGAGGGGGAGGTACACACACACACACACACACACACACACACACACACACACACACACACACACACACACACACACACACACACACACACACACACACACACACACACACACACACACACACACACACACACACACACAGTTCCATCAACTACATCTTATTCAGGGGGGTTGGGGAGTCACTTCCTCACTTCCTTCTTGAGTGACAGACCCCCATCCCTAGTCTGGGTGTTGTTGGAATCCCTGTAATGCCGCGTGTGTTTGTCCTTGTCCCTGTTGTGTGGCTGTGTTTGTCCTTGTCCCTGTTGTGTGGCTGTGTTTGTCCTGTTTCCTGTTGTGTGGCTGTGTTTGTCCTCGTCCCTGTTGTGTGGCTGTGTTTGTCCTCATCCCTGTTGCGTGGCTGTGTTTGTCCTCGTCCCTGTTGTGTGGCTGTGTTTGTACTGTTTCCTGTTGTGTGGCTGTATTTGTCATCGTCCCTGTTGTGTGGCTGTGTTTGTCCTTGTCCCTGTTGTGTGGCTGTGTTTGTCCTTGTCCCTGTTGTGTGGCTGTGTTTGTCCTCGTCCCTGTTGTGTGGCTCTGTTTGTCCTGTTTCCTGTTGTGTGGCTGTGTTTGTCCTCATCCCTGTTGTGTGGCTGTGTTTGTCCTGTTTCCTGTTGTGTGGCTGTGTTTGTCCTCGTCCCTGTTGTGTGGCTGTGTTTGTCCTGTTTCCTGTTGTGTGGCTGTGTTTGTCCTTGTCCCTGTTGTGTGGCTGTGTTTGTCCTCGTCCCTGTTGTGTGGCTGTGTTTGTTCTGTTTCCTGTTGTGTGGCTGTGTTTGTCCTGTTTCCTGTTGTGTGGCTGTGTTTGTTCTGTTTCCTGTTGTGTGGCTGTGTTTGTCCTGTTTCCTGTTGTGTGGCTGTGTTTGTCCTGTTTCCTGTTGTGTGGCTGTGTTTGTCCTGTTTCCTGTTGTGTGGCTGTGTTTGTCCTGTTTCCTGTTGTGTGGCTGTGTTTGTCCTCGTCCCTGTTGTGTGGCTGTGTTTGTCCTGTTTCCTGTTGTGTGGCTGTGTTTGTTCTGTTTCCTGTTGTGGCTGTGTTTGTCCTGCTGTTGTGTTTGTTCTGTTTCCTGTTGTGTGGCTGTGTTTATTCTGTTTCCTGTTGTGTGGCTGTGTTTGTTCTGTTTCCTGTTGTGTGGCTGTGTTTGTCCTTGTTCCTGTTGTGTGGCTCTGTTTGTCCTTTTCCCTGTTGTGTGGCTGTGTTTGTCCTTGTCCCTGTTGTGTGGCTGTGTTTGTCTTGGCTTCAGGCCCAATGTGTCCAAGACAAGCATTTTGTTTGACATCGGCCATCTTGGTGCAGGTTGATGTTTATTGTCATGAGTCTTGTCCTGAAGGCAGAACTGTGCAATTTCCGCTAGATGGGCAAGCTGAAAAGTCATAATTGGCTATATGGGAGAGTGGGGTATGTTGAGCCAAAGCAGTAAGTTGAGCCACCCTTGTTTCTAGGAAACCATACACAAAACATATAATTTGACCAAATATTTAGGAAGAGATCATAATTTAATGGAGTCTGTGAAGGAAGAAACCACATGGAAACAAACCTACAGTCAATTACATAAAATCTATATACAGTGTGTGCAAATGAAGTAAGGAGGTAAGGCAATAAATAGGCCAATAGTGGCAAAGTAATTATATTTTAGAAATTTACACTGGAGTGATAGATGTGCAGATGAGGATGTGCAAGTAGAAATACTGGTGTGCAAAAGATCAGAAAAACAAAAACAATATGGGGATGAGGTAGGTAGTTGGTTGGATGGGCTATTTACAGATGGGCTGTGTACAGGTGCAATGATCAGCAAGCTGCTCTGACAGCTGATGCTTAAAGTTAGTGAGGGAGATATAAGTCTCCAACTTCAGTGATTTTTGCAATTCGTTCCATTCATTGTCAGCAGAGAACTGGAAGGAAAGACGGCCAAAGGAGGTGTTGGCTTTGGGGATGACCAGTGAAATATACCTGCTGGAGCGCGTGCTACGGGTGGGTGTTGCTATGGTGACCAGTGAGATAAGGCGGAGCTTTACCTCCTTTACCTTTATAAGCTTCAATATGAGGTCCTAAACCTAGCATGAAAGTACATCCTTGTAACTGTGTGGGCTGATATAGTCTAAATGTTTGCCTCGGTGTATGTTGAGCCAATGGCCTTGGGGTAAGTTGTGCCAAGAGCATTTATTTTTGGACAAGCTATGTATTCGAAACTGTAATGTTCACATGAATTCAGATTATACACAACATCCTGAAATAATGTATATCGGATTTTGAACTAAACCCGCTGGTATATTTAACAATAATTGTTTTATTGCAGTGGAAATACAATTTCCAAGAGAGTTTGTTGTGTTGGAACTCAGGTCAAATGATGTAGTTGTCAGTGAGTGTCTCCCAGACCAACACCGTGGGATTTCATAAGCCTGCCTTTCCCCTAAGCCCAAAGTAACTGTTCAGAGCACAACACAGAACCTAACACAACACAACACAGAACCTAACACAACACAACACAGAACCTAACACAGCACATAGATGGCTTCAACTAAAGGACCCAAGTTCCTAAACATACGGCGTAGTCAAATATCTTTGGAGGTACATTTTTTAAATTATTATTTTTATTTCAACTTATTACCTCGAACTCTGTCCTCACTCCCCGACACCCCCTCCTCCCCTCCATCACACACCCCTTCCTGCCTCCCCACTTCCTCTCTCAGCACTCACGCCTCTGGCGCTGCAGACAAGCCTTTGTGAGGATTAATTAACCAATTAGGAGAGGTGCCCCTGGGACACGCTGCAGGGGTGCCCCTCTCGTTATCACCCCGACACTGAGGGGCTCCCTTCTCGTCATCACCCCGACACTGAGGGGCTCCCATCTCCTCATCACCCCGACACTCAGGGGTGCCACTCTCGTCATCACCCCGACACTGATGGGCTCTCCTCTCGTCATCACCCCGACACTGAGGGGCTCCCCTCTCGTCATCACCCTGACACTGAGGGGCGCCCCTCTCGCCATCACCCCGACACTGAGGGGCGCCCCTTAATTAGGTCATGCTGGGGTCCCCAGGAGAGAGAGGGAGAGAAAATTAAAGAGAGTGAGCAAGAGAGAGAGAGCGAGAGGAGAGAGTAAGGGAGTGTATTTTCGTGTGTGGTAGAAAGAGAAAGAGAGAAAGAGAGAGAGAGAAAGAGAAAGTGGAAGAACTTGTGCATCCCCCTGAGTGAGCAACCTTTTTAATTGAATTATCATTCGTCCTGATGTGGATCGCTGTCTCGGAGTCTTGCAGCCCCCTCTTAGCCCTGGATGCTGGCAAGACGAAACACCAGCTCTCTCGGGACACTGTTTGGTGATGCTGATCAATGGGAAGCAGACCCCCTCCCTTCTTCTCTATTTTCTTTAATCACTGCTTATAGTTCATACTGCAGGTGGCTCTGATTGACTATCTGTCTACATACCTATAGGCAGCATCTGTCTGTGGGAGGAGACCTCCCTTTCTTTTGGAGGAGATACTTTAGGGTAAGGGTGAGTTTGTGTGTGTGTGTGTGGCGGGGTGTTTGGGCGTGTGTGTGTGTAACGGATGTGAAACGGCTAGCTTAGTTAGCGGTGTGCGCTAAATAGCGTTTCAATCGGTGACGTCACTTGCTCTGAGACCTTGAAGTAGTAGTTCCCCTTGCTCTGCAAGGGCCACAGCTTTTGTGGAGCGATGGGTAACGACACTTCGAGGGTGACTGTTGTTGATGTGTGCAGAGGGTCCCTAGTTCGCGCCCGGGTATGGGCGAGGGGACGGTTTAAAATTATACTGTTACATGTGTGATCAGGGGAAAGAGACAGAAAAAAAGAAGAAAGGACCGAAATACAGTAGAGCATGAGACAAAAGAGAGAGACTGACAGGAAGAAGAGGAGATGGAGAGAGAGAGGGATATAAGCCAAGTGGAGAGAGGTAGAGAGAGAGAAGCATAGTAGAGAGATAAGGAGAGAGAGAGAGAGAAATATAGACAGAGAGAGGCGAGGCAATTGAAAGAATTCCATTTTTATGATATTATTCATTTGTTTTTGCCCCAGTTTATAATCACATTGGTCCATAATGATATCCCTGTACATTACAGTGGACGTGCCCTATATATGCCCACTGAATTTACTGAATCAACCCATCAGCCAGCCAATCAGCCATCCAGTCAGCCAGCTAGTCAGCCAGTCAGCAAACCAGAAAGGCAGGCAGCCAGCCAGCCATCCAGTCAGTCACTTGAGATTGACGGGTGTTGCGATTCTGGCCTACTGTGGCATGTATGCTCAGTGTCAGTTTTGACTGTCCGTAGACAGCAGGGGAGAGAGGAAGAGAAAGACAGGGACAAGATGAGTCCACACACACACTGTCACCTCTGCTCGCATGGACAACTTGTGACATCAGTGATCTGCATGGCCGTGCGTTATGAGCAGGCAGGCTGAGATGTATACCCACTCTAAACGATGGGGCCTGACCTCTGGGGGCCGAACCCACTTAGCCCCTGAGTGTGCGAGAGTGGGCCCCCGCTGTGCGGTTAGCGATAAGCCTGGTTCCAGGAGAACTGGATGTCACTCGGGGAATGGTGTTGTGTTTTATGTAGATCTGGTCATCACTCTTATTGGTGGTGTGTGGTTATTGTGGTGCTCTTTAGTTTAAGTTTGATTTCCATAGTGTTGTACACTATATTACAGTAAAGTATATATTTACAGTATATTATACAGTTAGCAAGATTTTAGCATTAGCTCAATGTTGGTAAAAAAAAAAGCGAAATTGTTTTATTCAATTGTGACATTTACTCCTGAGGTGCTGACTTGCTGCACCCTCTACAACTACTGTGATTATTATTATTTGACATGCTGGTAATTTATGAACATTTGAACATCTTGGCCATGTTCTGTTATAATCTCCACCCGGCACAGCCAGAAGAGGACTGGCCACCCCACATAGCCTGGTTCCTCTCTAGGTTTCTTCCTAGATTTTGGCCGTTCTAGGGAGCTTTTCCTAACCACCGTGCTTCTACACCTGCATTGCTTGCTGTTTGGGGTTTTAGGCTGGGTTTCTGTACAGCACTTTGAGATATCAGCTGATGTACGAAGGGCTATATAAATACATTTGATTTGATTTGATTTGTATACGATATTATACATTTAAAAAAATATATATATACAATATTATACATTTGAATGTTAGTACTGACAAAAGTTTGCCAAATACACAGAAATTGTTACAAAAAAATATATTTCTAAAACTGTATGAAGGCGCTAACTTAACTGATGTCTAGTTAGGTTTTCATGCCCGTAACTCAAGCAAACATTAAATTGATGCTCCTCTTAACATGAGAGAAAAACTAAGTTGAGTAAAACAGTTGAAATGTTTGAGACAGCAAATCTGAGACAGCAATAGTTGTCTGGGAAAGAAATGTGTACAAACTAACTGGTATTAGTGAAACTGGTGGGCTCGCCTTCTACTTCACTCAGGGGGAAATTGTTTAGAAGAACAATGTCATCTGCATCATATAACCTTCACAATGTTATTATATGTCATAAAATATCCCTTTTTAAGATGAACACACTATCTTTAAACACATATATCTCAAAGGATTAGTCTGACCATGGGGGCCTGAACACAACTTCCATCCCTCACATCAGAAATATGGATAAACCCATCTATCTGTTCCTCCTTCCTCTCTGTTCCTCCTCCCTCTCTGCTCCTCTCCCCTCTCTGCTCCTCTCTACTCTCTGCTCCTCCCTCTCTGCTCCTCCTCCCTGTCTGCTCCTCCCTCTCTGCTCCTCCTCCCTCTCTGTTCCTCCTCCCTCTCTGCTCCTCCTCCCTCTCTGCTCCTCCTTCCTCTCTGCTCCTCCTCCCTCTCTGCTCCTCCTCCCTGTCTGCTCCTCCCTCTCTGCTCCTCCTCCCTCTCTGTTCCTCCTTCCTCTCTGCTCCTCCTCCCTCTCTGCTCCTCCTTCCTCTCTGCTCCTCCTCCCTCTCTGCTCCTCCTCCCTGTCTGCTCCTCCCCCCTGTCTGCTCCTCCCCCCTGTCTGCTCCTCCTCCCTCTCTGCTCCTCCTCCCTCTCTGTTCCTCCTCCCTCTCTGCTCCTCCTTCCTCTCTGCTCCTCCTCCCTCTCTGCTCCTCCTCCCTCTCTGCTCCTCCTCCCTCTCTGCTCCTCCTTCCTCTCTGCTCCTCTCTACTCTCTGCTCCTCCCTCTCTGCTCCTCCTCCCTGTCTGCTCCTCCTCCCTGTCTGCTCCTCCTCCCTGTCTGCTCCTCCTCCCTGTCTGCTCCTCCTCCCTCTCTGCGCGACCTCCCTCTCTGCGCCTTCTTCCTCTCTGCTCCGCCTTCCTCTCTGCTCCTCCTCCCTCTCTGCTCCTCCTCCCTGTCTGCTCCTCCTCCCTGTCTGCTCCTCCTCCCTCTCTGCGCGACCTCCCTCTCTGCGCCTTCTTCCTCTCTGCTCCTCCCTCCTCTCTGCTCCTCCTCCCTGTCTGCTCCTCCTCCCTGTCTGCTCCTCCTCCCTCTCTGCTCCTCCTTCCTCTGCTCCTCCTCCCTCTCTGCTCCTCTATACTCTTCCCTCCTCTCTGCTCCTCACGCCTCTCTGCTCCTTGCTCTTCTCTGCTCCTTGCTCCTCTCTACTCCTCCCCCTCTCTGCTCCTCCTCCCTCTCTGTTCCTCACTCATCTCTACTCCTCCAACCTCTCTGCTCCTCCTTCCTCTCTGCTCCTCTCTACTCTCTGCTCCTCCATCTCTGCTCCTCCTTCATCTCTACTCCTCCTTCATCTCTACTCCTCTCTGCTCCTCCTTCCTCTCTACTCCTCCTTCATCTCTACCCTTCTCTGCTCCTCCTTCCTCTCTGCTCCTCCTTTATCTCTACTCCTCTCTACTCTTCCCTCCTCTCTGTTCCTCTCTGCTCCTTGCTCCTCTCTATTCCTCCTCCCTCTCTGCTCCTCCTTCTTCTCTGCTCCTCCTCCCTCTCTGCTCCTCCTTCATCTCTACTCCTCTCTGCTCCTCCTCCCTCTCTGCTCCTCACTCATCTCTACTCCTCCTCCCTCTCTGCTCCTCCTTCCTCTCTGCTCCTCTCTACTCTGTGCTCCTCCTTCATCTCTGCTCCTCCTCCCTCTCTACCCCTCCTCCCTCTCTGCTCCTCCTCCCTCTCTGCTCCTCACTCATCTCTACTCCTCCAACCTCTCTGCTCCTCCTTCCTCTCTGCTCCTCTCTACTCTCTGCTCCTCCTTCATCTCTACTCCTCCTTCATCTCTACTCCTCCCTGCTCCTCCTTCCTCTCTACTCCTCCTTCCTCTCTACTCCTCTCTACACTTCCCTCCTCTCTGCTCCTTGC
This sequence comes from Oncorhynchus masou masou, assembly GCF_036934945.1. Taxonomy (NCBI): domain Eukaryota; kingdom Metazoa; phylum Chordata; class Actinopteri; order Salmoniformes; family Salmonidae; genus Oncorhynchus; species Oncorhynchus masou. Next base: position 13,779,012 of record NC_088217.1, on the reverse strand, counting down.
TCCTCTCTGTTCCTTGCTCCTCTCTTCTCCTAGCTCCTCTCTACTCCCCCTCTCTGCTCCTCCTTCATCTCTACTCTTTCCTCCTCTCTCCTCCTTGCTCCTCTCTGCTTCTCGCTTCTCTCTACTCCTCCTCCATCTATACTCTTCCCTCTCTCTCCTTGCTCCTCTCTGCTCCTCCTTCCTCTCTGCTCTGCCTCGCTCCTCTCTACTTCTCCTCCCTCTCTGCTCCTCTCTGCTCCTACTCCATCTCTGCTCCTCCTTCCTCTCTATTCCTCCTTCCTCTCTGCTCCTCTCTACTCTTCACTCCTCTCTGCTCCTCGCTCCTCTCTGCTCCTCCTCCCTCTTTATTCCTCCTTCCTCTTTATTCCTCCTTCCTCTTTATTCCTCATTCCTCTCTGCAGTGTTGCAACGACAGAGCAGCAGCAGCATCTCGTTACATCTGCAAGTGATCTCCTGGAGCACTCTGGGAAACGTCTTAAAAAAAGAGAAAAACAGAGTTTTTACTGCATCCTTGCATATCCTGCCCTAATGAGCCCCCCCTCTTCCCTTGACCCATCTGTCCCCAGCGGGACAGGCGGTACCAGGGCCGCACGGGGCCCGGACAGTCCTGGCTGGGCGGAGGGGGTGGTGGAGGGGGTTTCAGGGGCCCATTATTAGGAGCTGGTATGATATTCATTCCTGGGGCCCCTGAGATAGCCCCAGGCACCCTCTCTTGCTGGTGACCCCCTCTACATGGAACAGTCTCATTATCTCTGGCTGGTTGGTACCCTCTACATGGAACAGTCTCATTATCTCTGGCTGGTTGGTACCCTCTACATGGAACAGTCTCATTATCTCTGGCTGGTTGGTACCCTCTACATTATACAGTCTCATTATCTCTGGCTGGTTGGTACCCTCTACATGATACAGTCTCATTATCTCTGGCTGGTTGGTACCCTCTACATGATACAGTCTCATTATCTCTGGCTGGTTGGTACCCTCTACATGATACAGTCTCATTATCTCTGGCTGGTTGGTACCCTCTACATGGAACAGTCTCATTATCTCTGGCTGGTTGGTACCCTCTACATGATACAGTCTCATTATCTCTGGCTGGTTGGTACCCTCTACATGATACAGTCTCATTATCTCTGGCTGGTTGGTACCCTCTACATTATACAGTCTCATTATCTCTGGCTGGTTGGTACCCTCTACATGGAACAGTCTCATTATCTCTGGCTGGTTGGTACCCTCTACATGATACAGTCTCATTATCTCTGGCTGGTTGGTACCCTCTACATGATACAGTCTCATTATCTCTGGCTGGTTGGTACCCTCTACATGGAACAGTCTCATTATCTCTGGCTGGTTGGTACCCTCTACATGGAACAGTCTCATTATCTCTGGCTGGTTGGTACCCTCTACATGATACAGTCTCATTATCTCTGGCTGGTTGGTACCCTCTACATTATACAGTCTCATTATCTCTGGCTGGTTGGTACCCTCTACATGGAACAGTCTCATTATCTCTGGCTGGTTGGTACCCTCTACATGATACAGTCTCATTATCTCTGGCTGGTTGGTACCCTCTACATGATACAGTCTCATTATCTCTGGCTGGTTGGTACCCTCTACATGGAACAGTCTCATTATCTCTGGCTGGTTGGTACCCTCATGATACAGTCTCATTATCTCTGGCTGGTTGGAACATGTCTCATTATCTCTGGCTGGTTGGTACCCTCTACATGATACAGTCTCATTAATTCTGGCTGGTTGGTACCCTCTACATTATACAGTCTCATTATCTCTGGCTGGTTGGTACCCTCTACATGATACAGTCTCATTATCTCTGGCTGGTTGGTACCCTCTACATGATACAGTCTCATTATCTCTGGCTGGTTGGTACCCTCTACATGATACAGTCTCATTATCTCTGGCTGGTTGGTCCCTCTACATTATACATTCTCATTATCTCTGGCTGGTTGGTACCCTCTACATGATACAGTCTCATTATCTCTGGCTGGTTGGTACCCTCTACATTATACAGTCTCATTATCTCTGGCTGGTTGGTACCCTCTACATTATACAGTCTCATTATCTCTGGCTGGTTGGTACCCTCTACATGGAACAGTCTCATTATCTCTGGCTGGTTGGTACCCTCTACATGATACAGTCTCATTATCTCTGGCTGGTTGGTACCCTCTACATGATACAGTCTCATTATCTCTGGCTGGTTGGTACCCTCTACATGATACAGTCTCATTATCTCTGGCTGGTTGGTACCCTCTATATGATACAGTCTCATTATCTCTGGCTGGTTGGTACCCTCTACATGATACAGTCTCATTATCTCTGGCTGGTTGGTATCTACATGATACAGTCTCATTATCTCTGGCTGGTTGGTACCCTCTACATGATACAGTCTCATTATCTCTGGCTGGTTGGTACCCTCTACATGGAACAGATACAGTCTCATTATCTCTGGCTGGTTGGTACCCTCTACATGATACAGTCTCATTATCTCTGGCTGGTTGGTACCCTCTACATGATACAGTCTCATTATCTCTGGCTGGTTGGTACCCCTACATGGAACAGTCTCATTATCTCTGGCTGGTTGGTACCCTCTACATACAGTCTCATTATCTCTGGCTGGTTGGTACCCTCTACATGATACAGTCTCATTATCTCTGGCTGGTTGGTACCCTCTACATGATACAGTCTCATTATCTCTGGCTGGTTGGTACCCTCTACATGATACAGTCTCATTATCTCTGGCTGGTTGGTACCCAGTCTCATTATCTCTGGCATACATGATACAGTCTCATTATCTCTGGCTGGTTGGTACCTCTACATGATACAGTCTCATTATCTCTGGCTGGTTGGTACCCTCTACATGATACAGTCTCATTATCTCTGGCTGGTTGGTACCCTCTACATGATACAGTCTCATTATCTCTGGCTGGTTGGTACCCTCTACATGATACAGTCTCATTATCTCTGGCTGGTTGGTACCCTCTACATGATACAGTCTCATTATCTCTGGCTACATGATATGTCAGAGTCAAGGCTCATTATCTCTGGCGAGAAGGTTTTTACCCTCTGGGATGATACAGTCTCATTATCTCTGGCTGGTTGGTACCCTCTACATGATACAGTCTCATTATCTCTGGCTGGTTGGTACCCTCATTTGCTTCATTTCATTATCTCTGGCTGGTTGGTACCCTCTACATGATACAGTCTCATTATCTCTGGCTGGTTGGTACCGGGGTTTCAAACTCTAGTCTCATTATGGACCCTCTACAGATATAAGTCTCATTATCTCTGGCTGGTTGGTACCCTCTACATGATACAGTCTCATTATCTCTGGCTGGTTGGTACCCTCTACATCATACAGTCTCATTATCTCTGGCTGGTTGGTAGTTGTCCATCCTCTACATGAACAGTCTCATTATCTCTGGCTGTGTTGGCACCGACATTTCTGACATGATAATTTCATCTCATTATCTCTGGCTGGTTGGTACCATGATTTCTGAACATGATACAGATCTCATTATCTCTGGCTGGTTGGTACCTCTACATGATACAGTCTCATTATCTCTGGCTGGTTGGTACCCTCTACATGATACAGTCTCATTATCTCGGAGTTGGCTGATTTGTTGGTGCGATGGCTAAGCCAGGAAAGGTGCTTCAAAGATGTTTCGAAAACCGTGAGGAACAAAGTGTTGTTTTTGATTAATAGATTTTTGCACTTTATTTTATTGTATTTCAATCCAATTATATTTTAAAAATATTTCAGTTGAGTGGATGATAGAAAATTGCTATTATGTTTTTTTCTTTGAATAAATTTAGTCTCATTATCTCTGGCTGGTTGATTTTTATATATTTGTCTTTTGTGTCTGTTGAAAATTAAAGATTACTGACAGAGCCATAAGAAAATATTGCTTTATTTATCTGATCATATTGAATATACAGTCTCATTATCTCTGGCTGGTTGGTACCCTCTACATGATACAGTCTCATTATCTCTGGCTGGTTGGTACCCTCTACATTATACAGTCTCATTATCTCTGGCTGGTTGGTACCCTCTACATGATACAGTCTCATTATCTCTGGCTCGTTGGTACCCTCTACATGATACAGGCTCATTATCTCTGGCTGGTTGGTACCCTCTACATGATACAGTCTCATTATCTCTGGCTCGTTGGTACCCTCTACATGATACAGTCTCATTATCTCTGGCTGGTTGGTACCCTCTACGTGATACAGTCTCATTATCTCTGGCTGGTTGGTACCCTCTACATGATACAGTCTCATTATCTCTGGCTGGTTGGTACCCTCTACATTATACAGTCTCATTATCTCTGGCTGGTTGGTACCCTCTACATGATACAGTCTCATTATCTCTGGCTCGTTGGTACCCTCTACATGATACAGGCTCATTATCTCTGGCTGGTTGGTACCCTCTACATGATACAGTCTCATTATCTCTGGTTGCAGCAGCTTGTTAACCCTGCTAATAGAAAAGGGGAGCCAGTATGAAAGACCCAAGGAATTTACTGGCCGGTCCTGACATCAAAGGATAGTGGTTGAAGTTGGCCAAGGGATGGGAGGGAGGGAGGGTTCAGTGTAGAAAGAGACGATAAGGACTGCAGTTAACAGTTGGAGGATATGAGGAGAATATGGTGTTTGAGGTATGTTGTCATGGTAAAGGAATAGCTTCACACAGTTTGCCATTTTGGTGACAGGTTCAGGTCAAATTTTTAAATATCACCACCAAACATTATGCTCTGACAAACGAGATATCCGTTTTGCTGAGATTCAATCTATTTGTTACACAAAGTTACACATGTCATAGCACGCTCAGATATCATCTGCATCCACATCGGTTAGACAGCAAATAGTCCCATGCAACTACAATTTCCAGCAAGCCGTGTCTGGCATGGCTACAACGCGTGAACTGGCCATCTGGCATTTCGGGGAAATGCCAAATGGGCTGGTCCATTTTTTGCCCAGTGGGCCTGTCTAACTTTCTTTTTGTTGTTGTAAAATTATTATCATCTGGCTAATAATGAGGGGCCTCAAGGAAACTAATGGTCCGGTGTGATAGAAATGCCAGAGTCAATTTCTGGTCCCAGTATGCCCCTGATGGCTACTACAGGAATAGAAGCAGCTGAGTTGACGTGTACATGAAGTCTTGAGTTATCACGCCAGAGGACTGAGCACACACCCCTGAAGGGCTGATCCTCAACATGGGGGCCACTCAGGGGTGTGTGCTCAGTCCCCTCCTGTACTCCCTGTTCACTCATGACAGCATGGCCAGGCACGACTCCAACACCATCATTAAGTTTGCCGACGACACAACAGTGGTAGGCCTGATCACCGACAATGACGAGACAGCCTATAGGGAGGAGGTCAGAGACCTGGCCATGTGATGCCAGAATTCCAGAACCTATCCCTCAATGTGATCAAGACAAAGGAGATGATTGTGGACTACAGGAAAAGGAGGACAGAGCACGCCCCCATTCTGGTCGACGGGACTGTAGTGGAGCAGGTTGAGAGCTTCTAGTTACTTGGCTTCCACATCACCAACAAACTATCATGGTCCAAACACACCAAGACAGTCGTGAGGAGGGCACGACAAAGCCTGTTCTCTCTCAGGAGATTGACAAGATTTTGCATGGGTCCTCAGATCCTCATCAAGTTCTACAGCTGCACCATCGAGAGCATCGGTTGCATCACTGCCTGGTATGGCAACTGCTTGGCCTCCGACCGCAAGGCACTACAGAGGGTAGTGGGTACGGCCCAGTACATCACTGGGGCCAAGTTTTGTGACATATATACCAGGACCTATATACCAGGTGATGTCAGAGGAAGGCCCTAAAAAAACTCCAGCCATCCTTGTCATAGACTGTTCTCTCTGCTACCACACAGCAAGCGGTACCGGAGCGCCAAGTCTAGGTCCAAGAAGTCTAGGTCCATAACAGCTTCTACCCCCCCCCCCCTCTTTAACGCTGCTGCTACTCTGCCACTCTCTGTTTATTATCTATGCATAACTTTAACTCTAACTACATTTATGTATGACCTCAATTACCTCAACTAACCTGTGCCCCCGCGCATTGACTCTGTATCGGTACCTCCTGTATATCCTCTTACTTTTGGGGGGGTATTTTCTTAAAACTTCAGTGTTGGTTAAAGGCTTGCAAGTCAGCATTTCACTGTAAGGTCTACTACACCGTTGTATTCGGTGCATGTGACAAATACAATTGTATTTGATTGTATTTGATTTGATAACCCGTTGCTCCATTGCCTTTTCAGAGACTCAATCGGTCGAAGCCGGGTGTGGCAGTCGTCACTTGGCAAACTGAAATCACCGATGTGGGGAAAGCTGCTTTGTTGAGAAGAACATGTAATCCACTTACTGAGTCATATGTGTTTGCATTTGGATCTCACTTGTCATTCACATTGTCATTGTTTGCTTTGTCTTTTCTGGGTTTGTGAACAGAAACATTTTTGGGGGCAGAGGTGAAGGGCAGTAGTGAAGTATGGTATTCCGGTTTTCCACTAGATTCTGAGCCAAATGAAGGTGAACCACAATAGCATTGAAAGAGGAATTGATGTGCTCAACTCAAACTTTTGTAGTATTAAAAATCATTTGGGTGCTGGGTTCAAAAGGCATACATTTGAGAAAAGGAAAAACCTGCACTCACTGAAATATTCTTCAAGTTGTAATGTATGTTTTTAGAAGCAGTAGAGGTCAGAGGAAACAGACGTGTTTCGGCAACAGCCTTTGTCCGCGTCATTACATCCCCTAATACCAGGTTCTGGGTTGTCATTCGATGAACCGCTGTCAATAAACCAGCTAATTACTCTACATGATTAAAAGGAGAATATCTCAAATATTAACTATAAAACAGTATAAAATGACTGTCTATTCAGTTTTCTTGAATGAATGAACCCATTGGGCACACGCTGGTTGAATCAACGTTGTTGCCATGTCATTTCAGTGAATTGACGTCTGTGGCCAGTGGGAAGTGCTACTCGGTAAGCAACCAACATGAGAAAAATTAGCTGGTTTATTTTTACTGTAACTAATCTTCTTGTCTATCAGTTCGACTTTTTCCATCAATTACAGTTGAACTTGGCTATGTCTCTTTGAATGTCTCCCCCTTCCATTCCTTTTAACGTGGACTGTTTACGCTCAAGGGTCAATTAGACTGATTTATCTCTCAAACCATCTTTTTGCTCTGTTTATGTTTTTCATCCTAGAAATACATCAAATAAATGATTAGGATCTCTTTGTTTTTTGATTTAAGATGAAAAATACAAGTATTATTAGTTGCACAAGATACTGGTTAAAATAGACTTTGAAGAAATCTGGCTTGTGAAAGACGTTCAAGTATAATGAAAAGAAGAGAAAGTGAAGTTGACAGCTTATGTTTTTTGCAGCTGCCTAGTTAAAATAAAGCTTGATGAAAGTGCTTCGCTATGCTCTGTTAAGCCTTTCAATGACTGTTTTCATCCTTTAAAATGACCAGGAAAACAATGTTTTACAATTTGCCAAACATAAACTACGGGTGACTCACTGTCAGATAAACAATGGAAGTCGTTTCTTTAGTTGGACATATTTTGGTGCATACGGATGTCCCTATTGTGATGTGATCAGTAACTAGTATCTCTAATGGGCTGTCAGGGAAGGAACACATTCTGAAAGGGATGAATTGTCATTGTTTTTCCCAAAGACAATTTCGTAGCATTGATTGAATTCAACTCCGATGTAGCCAAATTGCTGCTGTCATAAGCATGGTACTCTATGCCACTCAGTACGCAAACTGACATACTGTAGCAGACTGTCTTTTTCATAAACTCATATCAGTTGTTATTGTTATCGTTATGTATGAAGACGGCATTGTTGTTCATTTAAAAAAAGAAGAATTGGCCAAGTACTGACTGATGCAAAACATATCACATACACAAATTGATGGTCATTTCCTTAAGGAGATATATTGTTATTGTGATTAAATGTGAGCATCCCAGCAAAACAAACTGTTCCAACCCCCAAACCTCTTAGGACTGGTATGCCTGCCATGCAGTCACCTTCATCTGGTTCTAATGAAGCTAGCTTAATGTACCCCCCCAGCCCTTCCAGTCCTCTGCTCTGCCCCGTTCCACAACGTCCCAGTGACAGTCTGATCTTATGCCACCAGCAGTATTCAGCTGTCAAAACTGTCAATTGTACTCTTGTAACCCGCATGGCTGAAACATAGCCCTGTTCTCTTCGGATCACTCACACTAGCTTACACATGACTGCGCATCGGCGGTGGAACCATGTTTGAGTATCTTTGTGTTTGTTGTCACATGGGTGTTCTGTCACCATGATCTCTGTACAATTGGATCATTTTGTATATGGCATCCATATGTGACCTAATATGGACACCATACTTAGAGTTACCTTTGTTGAGTGATTACATTATCTTGCTATGTTTAATGGTAATAAGCTGCATGCACATTTCAAAGAAATACATTAAGTAAGAAATAAATATGTTATTATGGGGGGGGGGGGTGATGCTCTACTGTATCTATCGCAAAGAGCTTATCTGACCAAATACCATGTCCTCTTATAACACAAAATCATTCTCTGGAGCATATGTGACCTTTTAGCACAGAAAAATGATTTCAGCAAGACTGGAACATGTCCGTCACAGGTCTCTAGCAGCAGTCATGTGGCCATAAAAATGGAGACCATGAAAGATGTATTACAGGGACCAAACAGCAAACAAGGGCTCTATTGGAGGATGGCGGTGACATCATCTCTGCTGAGTAAGAACAACATGGTCAGGAGGGTTCATAAACTATCCTTGTGGCCTGACAGTCGCCAACTAGCAGAGTCACGGGCCAACTGTGCTGCCTGCAAAGGAGAGGTCCTCCGAGGACATGGAAACGATGGAAACGTGTGTCCATGACCTTTTGAGGGAGAATGAGAGAGAGGGACTTACACATCTGAGATAATCACTTAGGGCTCCACGAAATCTGTAGCGCTGAAGATGCGCACTACAGCGTGATTTAAAAAAACAACAACTTTCAATTTCAATCATAAACTGTATTTCAGCACTACAGATTGAATGGAGCCCTTAATCAGTATGCAAATGGTGAAGTATGTTTCCCATGGCTCATGAGTGACGCGGCGGTCTAAGGCACTGCATTTCAGTGTTTGAGGTGTCACTACAGACACCCTGGTTCAATTCCAGGCTGTATCACAACTGGCTGTGATTGGGAGTCCCAATTGAGCGGTGCACAATTGGCCCAGCGTCGTCCGTGTTTGGCCGGTGTAGGCTGTAATTGTAAATAAGAATTTGTTCTTACCTGACTTGCCTAGTAAAATAATAAAAATATCTTATTGTCAATTAATAAGAAAAGTTATATCTGTCAATAACAGATATGAATAAGAATGCGCAAAAAAAGAAGCTTATAACTACTATAACTATAAAGCTTATAACTGCATTTGAACTTTAACGTGTTTGGGTCAGGAAGAAAGTGCAATGTGAGAAAAAAGGCCTACAATGGGATGTTTTCCTGATAACAAAACAATCCCAATCAACAATATGGAAGCATGCATTCTCATTGGTTGATTGATTGACATATTTTATTTGTCATGACAATACATTCAAATATACAGAGTAGGCTATTAATGTCTTTAAATGTAATAATCCACAGGTTTAGCAATAATACATGACCGCAATTCAGACAATTCTATAATGGCATCTAAATAATCGTCCAGGAAAGGAAGCTGCTGATCCAAAGCTGCCTTCAACCAATCAAAACGTACCGTTTCTGATAAGAGAAAGATTGAGATCGAGATTCTCATGTATATAAAAAAAAAACTGTCATTGCACTTGTCACATTATAGCATGTCAAGAAAAGGAAATGTATTCAAGCCTTCGGCTAAGTATGACCTTTTTTTTAGGGAATCCCAGGCACACTGTTACTAATTAACCCGTCCTGTTCATGCGCACAGACAGTCACACACACGACGACGCTGCCTTCATTAAGAGAGACACGGAGATCAGACGATTAATTTAATCTACATAAATGCAAATGTCCTCCTTGAGCGTCCTACAGTTGAAGAGTGCGTTAAGGAGGGCACGCAATTTGAGTGCTGCAATAGGCTATGAAATAGTATCGTTTACAAAATTATTATGTATGCATAATATATCCATTTATTAAAATGTTTTAATAAGAGCACTTCCTCATAACTATTCACCTCTGTCCTAAATATTTCCGTTGTTGCTTTGATTTTCTTCTTCCCAGAAATAGACTACAGACATGGGCCTATGGCGCTAATTAGATTGAAACAAAGAACACTTGGTTTGAATTTGAACCGAGGACTTCATCATCAACCTCATTAAGTTGATAAATATACATTGATTATTAATGCAAATTAACCTAATTGGTAATGCTCTTTCTCTTCTCTAGCAGTTGGATATCGAGGCTTTGACATGTCCGGAAAGAAGAGTTTGTGCTTGACAGACATACATGCGTCTGTAGACTCAACTGTGAAATGCTTTGATTATTAGACAAATCAAATACCACACCATATGGCTACTCTTATTGACCAAAATATTATAATAACGAAAATATAACAAGGACATAAATGTAACCCAATTGTTTTCAGCAATTGCCAAAACGTCAAGGCTGAAGTAAAATCAAGCATTCAGTGTTTTATAGCATTATTGGCTAATGACAAATATTAGACCTAATGCCCAACTAATATTGTACAATTGTATTACCAATCGAATTACTTGGTGTGATGCTGATAATATTTAAAACAACTTTTGAGGGGGAAAATTGTCCAGAATTTAAAATATCTCATGTCCTTGGCATTTTATTGCACTACGCGAGCGATACATTAATTGTATTCACTGAGTGGTGAAAATGTCACTGACCGTATTAGGTCGGTTAGTTATTCTTAGAAACCACAAGAGAAATGTTACACACATTGTGAAGTGAAAGGAACTAAGCTTCATGCTCATGCCAGTTGTTTAATGCTTCGCAAGACACGAGCAAAACGCTGTTTTTCAGTGCTATCTCGAACTCCTATGGATCCCTCACATCTGCGTTTTAGAAAAGAACAAAAAGAAACGTGATTTGTAAGTTTATTGACATTTATGCGTTATCTTCTTTAATCTGATTAATCACTCTACTAATTCTATAGCCTATAGGCAAACATAATTATATGGAAGGACATCCAGTAGGCTTTGCCAGTTGAGAACCTTTTTAAATACTAATCAAAATAAATACTGTAAGGCCGATGTCTAGAGCTTTTACAGCTAAAATTTAAATAATAACGGATGAACAGTTATTTTAAATGTGCACCCACTGTCAACCTCATGTTAATGTCAACATATGCCAGATAAAATAACATTTAGGCTACCTTTACAGCTCCAACTGTTGTACTAGAGTATCACTCAGATACAGTAAAACCTGTGTTTGATGCTCTCTTGTGTAGCCTACTCAATCATGTTTACAGTTCCTGACCAATTGAGGCAGCTGTTGTTGGTGAGTTCTGGAGAGAGAGAGAGAGAGAGAGAGCGAGTGAAAATAACACAGCACCTATAGTAGTTTTGACCCACCAGGCTCTGTTTAAGCAGTTAAAGGGTTCCCTAGATTGCTGCAGTGGGACTGCATCAGCCCCACATTTAACAAGTCTCCCCCTTTTAAAAAGCATGTTAAACAAACACAGCTCTTTTGTACGGTCCTTCCCTTTGAGGCCGGCACAGTGTGAAAAGGTGGAGCTGGGGGTGGAGAGACGAGTTCAACGCAAGCTAACACTAAAGGCTTGGCCCTTGTTGAACACAGGAGTTTAGGGAGTTTATTTAGAGAGAGGCAGTTGAATGGGGCTGCTCGGGCTGTGAATAGGGGGGGGGGGGGGCTGCTTTCATTAGGTAGTGACCGCCTGGCTGGGGTATAACAGGGCCTTAAAGGAGGCTTGATAGGTATGTGATGCCCTGCTGAGGATCCAGTGAGATGGAAATGCTGTAATTGTCATGATCTAATGACGGCTCCTCATGGCAGTTCCCAGAGAGTGCTCACTGTGCTCGCACCATAAGGAGGGGGCACAGGAGAGCTAGGAGGGTGGGTCAATCAAATAGAGCCACGGGCCCCTCTTGTCACACTAGAATAGGGGGAAAAGAGCCAGGGTTAAGTTCAACTAGGTTCTGCCGAGGAGAATGTGAGGAAAAGGCTCATTTGAGGCTGATCGTGTAGGGTTGGTCTGTACGCTTTCTAGGGTTTCAGTAAATACAGAGGTTAACACTTTTAACACAGTGTCTTGAAAGATGTCAGATTTTTTGAATTAATCATAAACATTATACAAATAACAAAATAGTGCAAACGTTGATCAGTGCTTTTGTTTATCGAATTAAGTTCATTGTTTTATTTTACAATATCTAGTAAAAAAACAATATACATGCCTTTATCATTTCCACTAGCACTGGCTTTGCTGATAACTACTTTATTGGGGGAAAATATACTTGATTTGATTGTGATGTGTTGTTGTCTCCCACTAGCTATCTGAAGATGAAAGCACTAATTGCAAATCGTTCTGGATAAGAGCATCAGCCAAATGACTAAAATGTCAAATGTAATAAGCCCAGATTTTAAATATCCATACTTCTAACATTTTGTCATTAGAAATTGAATGAATGAAATATAAATGATAAAAACATGTTTATTAAAGTCCTTGGGCTTTGATTTGAACGCAAACATTTTGTTTGTATAAATGTAATCCCTAAATCTCCCCATTCCAACGCTGAAACATCACGCTGAAAGCGTGAACAAAACGATGCAAGCCCAACGATATCAACATGACAAAATCACACCATGACATAACTTCCAATCCAAGCCCTGGCACAAACAATAGTGTAAACACCAAATCCATTGCCTAAATTATTCTGGTTCACAGAACCAATTGTATTGAGCCAGTAAGGCTATCACCGGTCACATGATATGCATTTAGAACAATAAATGATGTAATTGATGCCGAAGCTATTCACTGCTTCCCACTGCTTCCTCCGTGCCATCATTATGGAATAACTAAAGAGTGTGAACATCCTTTCTCCACCCGACGTTGCCTTTAAGACTCAATGGTGAGCAATACAGTCATCCTGATGCTGAGTTGGTCTCCTCTCCTCCGGCAGATATGATTTACAAACTGCATCAAGGGGACCTCAGGCTTTGTTTGCTGTGTCGCTGCCCTGAGACAGAGTACAGCGCATGCCTTCTGGACTACACTAAGCTAGGTTGGCAGCGGGCGTGTGTGAAGTGCCAGGCTTGAGGGAGGATTGGTGCATGTGTGTGTGTGTGTGTGTGTGTGTGTGTGTGTATATGTGTGTGTATGCACTTTGTGAATGTGTATGCATGCGTCTATGTGTGTGTGTGTGTGTGTGTGTGTGTGCGCCTGTGTGTGTGTGTCTGTGTGTATATGTGTGTGTATGTGTTTCGGTGTCTGGTGAGGACGATGTGACTCATACCACCTCGTTTGGCACTCATCAGTTTGAGACTTGTGAAAAGCGCCAAAGTGAGGATTGTAACGGAGCAGGACACTCGTCACCGGTCCTCCACGAGACTCCCTGACACCTGTCATGGCTGGTTATAGTGAGGACCTGCTATTCTCCACCTCCAGCCTCGCCTCTCCTCGCCTCTCCTCGCCTCCACCAAGGATGAGGGGAGGGGGGTGAAGTGGTGGAGGAGTGGAGTTCTCTCTCCGTCTCGGTGTTCCTCTGGTTAGAGGACATGGAGTGTGGAGAGGAGTGGAGAGGAGTGGAGGGGATGGGTCTGGGAATGTCTGCTGGGCGATCGTATGTCCTTCAGATAAGCATGCTTCTCTATGGGCCCTGTGGCTACTGCCTGTGTGTGTGTGTGTGTGTGTGTGTGTGTGTGTGTGTGTGTGTGTGTGTGTGTGTGTGTGTGTGTGTGTGTGTGTGTGTGTGTGTGTGTGTGTGTGTGTGTGTGCGCGCGCGCGCGTGTGTGTGTGTGTGTGTAGCAAGGACAAAAGAGAGACTGTGTGTGAGGATAAAAACATAAAACATGTTTTTTACACAGTGGGCCCACTCTGATGCAGAGTTGGACAAAACATTACATTAAGTTGCCCCTATTACTATCTAATTAACACAGTATTAACTGTTCCACAGCTGTGAATTACCATGTTAATAAAACGGTAATAACTCAAACAAAATATGACCTTGTTACATGTCACAACAAGGAGCCACTACCAATAGACTAGGACCTGGGTTGATACATAGACTAGGACCTGGGTTGATAAATAGACTAGGACCTGGGTTGATACATAGACTAGGACCTGGGTAGGACCTGGGTTGATGATAGGACCATAGACTAGGACCTGGGTTGATAAATAGATTAGGACCAGGGTTGATACATAGACTAGGACCTGGGTTGATAAATAGACTAGGACCTGGGTTGATACATAGACTAGGACCTGGGTTGATACATAGACTAGGACCTGGGTTGATAAATAGACTAGGACCTGGGTTGATAAATAGACTAGGACCTGGGTTGATACATAGACTAGGACCTGGGTTGATAGACTAGGACCTGGGTTGACTAGGACCTGGGTTGATACATAGACTAGGACCTGGGTTGATAAATAGACTAGGACCTGGGTTGATAAATAGACTAGGACCTGGGTTGATACATAGACTAGGACCTGGGGTTGATAAATAGACTAGGACCTGGGGTGATACATAGACTAGGACCTGGGTTGATACATAGACTAGGACCTAGACTAGGACCTTGATACATAGACTAGGACCTGGGTTGATAAATAGACTAGGACCTGGGTTGATACATAGACTAGGACCTGGGTTGATACCATAGACTAGGACCTGGGTTGATACATAGACTAGGACCTGGGTTGATACATAGACTAGGACCTGGGTTGATACATAGACTAGGACCTGGGTTGATACATAGACTAGGACCTGGGTTGATAAATAGACTAGGACCTGGGTTGATAAATAGACTAGGACCTGGGTTGATAAATAGACTAGGACCTGGGTTGATAAATAGACTAGGACCTGGGTTGATACATAGACTAGGACCTGGGTTGATAAATAGACTAGGACCTGGTAACAACATCTGTAACAAAGCGCACCCTGTCATTAACTACCGGTCATTTTCAATGTGTTTATTTCTATGTTAGGACCTGGCTCAGAGGCTTAACCGAATCAAGTGTAATGTAAGAACAATGCATTTACATAGGATATACTTGTATTTACAATGTACTTACCCAGGAGCAAGCAACTTAATATAAAGTGACATTTGAATTACTTTGCAGACAATAAGCTATCCAGAAGAAATAAGGAGACAAGAGACATTTTTTAGTTTGGCAACTTAATGTAAGAGTGTTACCCAGTTCTAAACAGTCTCTATATTGAGATTGTATACTCTACTTTATTTAAAGTAGCGGGTTTGACATTTGAAAGAGAATGTGAAGAAGTATTTATTTTATACTCACTATGAGCAAGACACTTGAGATCCCGCATCAATCATGCACTGATGTCTAAGGTAGATCTGAATTTATCCTTTTATGCTGTATATAGAAGCTGCTTTCAGTGACCTTAAAAGTCCATCTATAGAATACGTTGAGGAGCACGTTGTTATCAGGAATCACATTGACTGGGAAAAGTTGACATACAAACAGTCTGTGGGATGCTAAAATAGAACAAGGTAAGAGCTGTAAAACAGTGTGAGGAAGAGAGAGAGAGAGGGAGAGAGAGAGAGAGAGAGAGAGAGAGAGAGAGAGAGGGGAGAGAGAGGGAGAGAGAGAGAGAGAGAGAGAGAGAGAGATAGATAGATAGAGAGGGAGAGAGAGAGAGAGGGAGGGAGAGAGAGAGAGAGAGAGAGAGAGAGAGAGAGAGAGAGAGAGAGAGAGAGAGAGAGAGAGAGAGAGAGAGAGAGAGAGAGAGAGAGAGAGAGAGAGAGAGGGGGAGAGAGGGGAGAGAGAGATAGAGAGAGAGAGAAAGAGAGGGAGAGAGAGAGAGAGAGCGAGAGAGAGAGAGAGAGAGAGAGAGAATGCACACAGAGAGAGGGAGAAAAAAAAGCTTGGTTCAGGAACCATTTAACAACTTCCCCTGGAAATTGAAAAAGGAAATAGTTTTGGGCTGGATTGCAGGAGGGAACTGGAGCCCATATGAACACCAGATGAACTGAACAGGCAGCCAAGCAGGACAGGGAGAGAGAGAGAGACAGAGAGAGAGACAGAGAGAGAGGGAGAGAGCGCTGAAGAAGAGAGGGGAAGAGAGTGGAGAAAGAGGGAGGGAGAGAGAGAGAGAGAGAGAGAGGGGGAGAAAGAAAGAGAAATAGAGAGAGGGAGAGAGAGAAAGGGTGTGAGAGAGGGGGGAGAGAGCAGAGAGGGAGGGAAGGGGGGTGTAGTGTTTCGAAGGGGAGGGAAAGGGGGGGTTGGCTGGTGTTTATGAGGTCATTTACCAAACTCGTGTTTTCGACATTTCGTCTTGACTTTTTCAGCTTTGTTCTCGTCTAATTGCTTCCATGCACATGTGAGAGCGGAGCTTAAAGCTTGCTGCTCTTCCTCTCCCTCTCTCTATCTTCATCACTCACTCGCTCTCCAGCTCTTTCTGTATCTCTCTCGTGCTCTTTTTCTCTCTCTTTCCCTCTCCCTTTCTTTCTTCTATCTTTCTTTCTTTCTCTCTTTCTCTCTCGCTCTCATTCTCTCTCTCTCATTATTTTCTTTCTCTCTCTTTCTTTCTCATTCTCTTTCTCATTTCTTCTCTCTCTCTCTCTCTCTCTCTCTCTCTCTCTCTCTCTCTCTCTCTCCAGCCCTCATTCTATCTCTCTTTCTCTCTCTCTTATCTCTCTTTATAGTATATACCTTGACTTTTACTGTGCTAGGGAAAGTCATTAATCCGTTAAATCTTTTTAGTTCTCCACCTTTTCTCCCATGCTCTTCTCTGCCACTTCCTGTTGACTTGATTAGACTGGATATTCCAGCTGATAGTTCACTTCCTGTTGGCTTGATTAGACTGTGGATATTCCAACTGATAGTTCTGCATGACTCATCAAAGCATTTCCTCCTTAAAGCCAATCAAAACATTGCAAAATATCTCTGTTCATAATTCATCAAGTTCATCATCTTTAATGTCAGACAACCTGCAATGACTATTGTGTTATGTGGTTGAACTGCCCAGACTCGTCAAAATTACACAAGACAAAAAATACATTACAAAACCTGCATCAGCGGTGGCCATTTTGAATCCAGCTAGGTCAGAGGTCACTCACCGAGGAGCGAGAGGGCACATTCATCCCTGGTGTCATGGCTGAACTGGTAACGCCCACTACAGTGAGTGGAAAGTGGCTGAACTGGTATTGGCCATTACAGAGAGAGGGAAGTGGCTGAACTGGTAACGCCCACTACAGAGAGAGAAAAGTAAAGACATTTTATATTTAATGTTTTAATCACTTAGCAGACACTCTTACCCAAAATGACTTACAATAGTCAGTGCATACATTTTCATTCATACTGAGGGAGTGTACTGAACACATTCTTCCCAAGGAGAATAGCAAAGCAACTACTGCCAATTGGGTCGGTCACAAAACCAAGCACAGTTTCTCAGTAGATTCCCCCTGCTTGCATCCATATTTTAAAGTCAGACGGTGCTGATGTGATTTGGATAAGTCTATTACCTGAACAGTATATTTACTGAACAGTATATTACCTGAACAGTATATTATCATAACAGTATATTACCTGAACAGTATATTACCTGAACAGTATATTACCTGAACAGTATATTACCTGAACAGTATATTACCTGAACAGTATATTATCTGAACAGTATATTACCTGAACAGTATATTACCTGAACAGTGTATTATCATAACAGTATATTACCTGAACAGTATATTATCATAACAGTATATTACCTGAACAGTATATTATCTGAACAGTATATTACCTGAACAGTATATTATCATAACAGTATATTACCTGAACAGTATATTATCTGAACAGTATATTACCTGAACAGTATATTATCATAACAGTATAGTATCTGAACAGTATTTTACCTGAACAGTGTATTACCTGAACAGTATATTATCTGAACAGTATATTACCTGAACAGTATATTACCTGAACAGTATATTATCTGAACAGTATAGTATCTGAACAGTATATTACCTGAACAGTATATTACCTGAACAGTGTAGTATCTGAACAGTATATTACCTGAACAGTGCATTACCTGAACAGTATATTATCTGAACAGTATAGTATCTGAACAGTATATTACCTGAACAGTATATTACCTGAACAGTGTAGTATCTGAATAGTATATTACCTGAACAGTATATTACCTGAACAGTATATTATCTGAACAGTATAGTATCTGAACAGTATATTACCTGAACAGTATATTATCTGAACAGTGTAGTATCTGAACAGTATATTACCTAAACAGCATATTACCTGAACAGTATTTTATCTGAACAGTATAGTATCTGAACAGTATATTACCTGAACAGTATATTATCTGAACAGTGTAGTATCTGAACAGTATATTACCTAAACAGCATATTACCTGAACAGTATATTATCTCAACAGTATAGTATCTGAACAGTATATTACCTGAACAGTATATTACCTGAACAGTGTAGTATCTGAACAGTATATTACCTGAACAGTATATTACCTGAACAGTATATTATCTGAACAGTATAGTATCTGAACAGTATATTATCATAACAGTATATTATCTGAACAGTATAGTATCTGAACAGTATATTACCTGAACAGTATATTACCTGAACAGTATATTACCTGAACAGTATAGTATCTGAACAGTATATTACCTGAACAGTATATTACCTGAACAGTATATTACCTGAACAGTGTAGTATCTGAACAGTATATTACCTAAACAGCATATTACCTGAACAGTATATTATCTCAACAGTATAGTATCTGAACAGTATATTACCTAAACAGCATATTACCTGAACAGTATATTATCTCAACAGTATAGTATCTGAACAGTATATTACCTGAACAGTATATTATCTGAACAGTGTAGTATCTGAACAGTATATTACCTAAACAGCATATTACCTGAACAGTATTTTATCTGAACAGTATAGTATCTGAACAGTATATTACCTGAACAGTATATTATCTGAACAGTATAGTATCTGAACAGTATATTACCTAAACAGTATATTACCTGAACAGTATATTATCTCAACAGTATATTACCTGAACAGTATATTACCTGAACAGTATATTACCTGAACAGTATATTATCTGAACAGTATATTACCTGAACAGTATATTACCTGAACAGTATATTACCTGAACAGTATATTACCTGAACAGTATATTACCTGAACAGTATATTACCTGAACAGTATATTATCATAACAGTATATTATCTGAACAGTATAGTATCTGAACAGTATATTACCTGAACAGTATATTACCTGAACAGTATATTACCTGAACAGTATATTACCTGAACAGTGTAGTATCCGATCACATATAGGAGAAACACACATAGGTACACTAGATATAGGTGAGTGTCTCACTCTCAGGAACGACCAGTTAGTGATGGAAATGTATGTATAGTGAGGCAATCCGTCGTTGTAGAGAGATACAGTGTGTTAGATGTATGTTTAAAATGTTTGCACTTTGTTTTGGATGCCTGTAATGTGGAACCATGAGTAACAATACACTTAAAGCAAGCAAAAACCCTTTGTTTTTACACTGCTGCTACTCGCTGTTTATTATCTATGCATGGTCACTTTACAAATGACCCCAACTAACCCCCGCACATTGACTCGCTACCGGTACCCCTTGCATATAGCCTCGTTATTGTTATGTGCATTTCTTTTGTTACCTATTGATTGATTCAAATTTTTTTTACTCTAATTTATTTAGTAAATATTTTATAAACTCTAGTTCTTGAAGTGAATTGTTAGTTAAGAGGGCTTGTAAATGAACGTCTCTCAGTAAGGTCTACACCTGTTCTATTTAGCGCATGTGACAAATACCATTTCATTAGATTTGATTCTGTACCATTGATGACAGTATAGAACCCTGTGTTCATATGTCATAATACGGACAACGTACTTCGGCAATAAGGCACCTCGAGGGGTGTGGTATATTTCCAATATACCACGGGTAAGGGCTGTTCTTCTGCACGACGCAATGCGGAGTGCCTGGATACAGCTCTAAACTGTAGCTAAGCTGGTATATTGGCCATATACCACAAACCCCCGAGGTGCCTTATTGCTATTATAAAATGGTTACCAACATAATTAGAGCAGTAAAAATATATGTTTTGTCATACCCGTGATATACAGTCTCATATACTGTACCACGACTGTCAGCCAGCCAATCAGCATTCAGGGCTCGAACCACCCAGTTTATAACATTTCATAATAATACAGTCATAGTAGAACTAATGTTAACAGTAGAACTAATGTTAACAGAAGTAAACAAAAAAGATAACTGTCGAGGTTGCTGTTCATGGATCAGTCTCGAGACTTATATGTGTGTTATGACATTGGGATGAAATTTCCATATTCATATGTGGCATTAAATTACCCCTTTGCGGCCTGAGGTAATTCATAATCGCTTGATAAATGCTATCAAGAAGCATATCTGTATGTTCCCACTTACCCAACATGACTGCAAAGTTAAGTTGATATCTTTTTTTTGTTTTTGCTTTTTGACGTTTCCTAAAAAATATGAATATACCGTTAAGGGCACAAAAGCATGGTGAGGACACAAGGACAGTGTTGAGCTGTGAGTTACCCTGACGTTTCCGAATCAGGGCTAGAGTTGCTTTTCGTACAACGCAGTCTATTATACGACCCTATTCGTGCACAGCCACAGGGTCATCCACCATGCACAGAACACACAGGTAGGGGAAGAGCAAAACACTGCCACGCTTCTCAACAGGTTCAGGTCGACTGCCCAGAAGACATGTATTCTTCACACGCATTAGATAAACATTAGTTATGGCATTTGTTGCAACACAACATCAACACAATATCACATGGGCGGGTTACTTACATGTAATAATTAGGTACTGATCACACAGGATAGACAATCCTACTGTGTGTGATTTATAATGGAGTACACCTGCAGTAAGAAATATATATCTAAAGATATCTCTCTATTCTACTATCAGAGCCATTCTTAACCAATGTTTAAAATAACAGAGGTACTTGGGGCACTGTGTCTTAGTAATTACTTAGCCAGGGGGCTGTGACAATAGATCTAAAATATGTCTTCACAAGACAAGGTGGAACCCTGGGTCCTTTTACAGGTGACCCGACAGAGTAGGAAGGAGGGATAAGGGAGAAAGTGGGGGAGGAAGAAGGAGAGAGTAGGAGGAGGGAGGCAGAAGGAGGTGTGGGGGATCTTTACTGGCTTCCCAGGGCCTGTTTGTTAACATGGCATACAGGGTTAAAGGTCTGGCCCCAAGCTGCAGCGCTGTCACTGTGAATTACAGACAGGCAAAGTGTAGAGCCTGCCAGGGCAGATCTGGCAGGGGGGCCTCAGGGAGAAGACACTGGAGGAATCCTCTGGTCCTCCGTGGACCCCAGCAGACCACCTCAGCCTATGGAAGATACTCCTTTGTAGTGTTTCATCATGGATGCTGTCCTTATATGGACAACATAGATTATAGATTATAGCTATAATGCAATACATTATTTAGTGAAACATTGTTTATGAGATTGTGTTGCAACCATTGCATCTGAGAGAGTTGCAGTGTTGGTTAAACTAATGTAAATGACAGTATTTGTCTTGAAAGCCATGGGAGGCTGAAGGATGTAGTGGAGGATGATATCAAGGACACTATCATGTATCCTATCAATGATCTCCACCTCACAGCTTTGCTGTCTGTCTGTGTGCAGTTAGATTACTTCCTAGGAGCACTCGGCGATGTCAGACTCTCATACCAGAATCCACCCACTCTGGAAAAACAGATACTCTTTAAGGTTATTTACATGAGGCCTCCATCGTCTGTCCAACTCCACATCTTCAGATGTCAATCAAAGTGCCAAGTGATTACAGACGATCACATCACTTTGATTAATTAGGACTTTTATGCAAAACTTTACATTCAATGAGCGCTTATTTAACAATCTTATTTAACAATCTCAGTAGAGACTGCGGCGACCGACCAACTGACAGCTTTTAGCAACAAATTCATCTCATTAGATTAGGGGAAATGAAGAATGACAATATCTCATAACAGGTTCATGCAAACGAGCTCTTGCATTCTGATGTACGGGATCAGATCCAACCAAATATGTTACTCATCTCCTAATAACTTTATCTCCCAGTGATTAAAACACAGCAAAATACAAAATTATTAACTTTTTACTGATAAACTTTTATCTATATTTTCCCCCTTAACTTTAACTTTTAGCTTCTTAACTTTTTACATAGAGGACAACAGAACAGACCTCAAACATCCTGACCCGATGCTTGTAATGACGCATCCGCACACGTTTTGGCATTTATTAAGGATGACTTTGACGAGTTTGTCATTAGCTCCGAAAATGACTTGCTGGATAGTGAGCCTCACTAATCCAAATTCGCTCATATTTCCTTGGCATGGTAATTGTTGTTAAAACAAGGCCTTTGGCGAAGATCTGCCCTGTTCATTAGAGAGGCTTCATCAATTAACGCTACCCAGAGGGCTGTGTGTCTAAAACGCTCTGAGCATACTCTCCTTTCTTATCAGCACTCATTTGGTTTTCTTCAACGCTCCACTTTTTCTCTGTGGGGATAAGATATGGATACGCTACTAAGCACTGCTTATGGTAATGTTTATGTCATGAATTAACATGGTTTGATTGGTTTAGAATGGGTGGAAATAAGCAGAGGAGAATATTGCTCAATTTTAACTTCACTATAATAGCTATATGAGATCACTGTCCACCGATTTGGATATTTTGGGTCTATTATTGCAATAAACATACTGCAAATGCTTATTTTTGTATATCCACATACTATGTGTTTTGTTTATGATATGACATGTTATTGATAATCACAGGTAAAATATTAGATCCATAATAAGCCATGTGACACTTAGATAAGCCTCTACTCATGTTTATGCTGTATTAACTGTACTGTAAGTCTATATAATGCACATACAGCATATCATAAACTCTTTCTTGTGTGTGTGCGTGTGCGTGTGCGTGTGCGTGTGTGTGTTTGTGTGTGTGTGTGTGTGTGTGTGTGATTCACATCATAACTCTATTCTTGTTAGTGCCAAAAGATCAACTTCTGTTGGCACAGAAATCAGAGAGAAAGATCGCCCTCTAGTGTCAATAGATGTAAACAACATCAAATAATTAGTCATTCTCAATGTACAACAGTTGACATATATTTATTAGGCCCAGTGCAGTCAAAAAATAGATTTCCTGTGTTTTATATACTCTGAGGGTACAAAACATTAAGGACACCTGCTCTTTCCATGACGTAGACTGACCAGGTGAATCCAGGTGAAAGCTATAATCCCTAATTAATGTCACCTGTTAAATCCACTTCAATCAGTGTAGATGAAGGAGAGGAGTCAGGTTAAAAAAATGTTTTTATGCCTTGAGACAATTGAGACATGGATTGTGTATGTGTGCCATTCAGAGGGTGAATGGGAAAGACAAAATATTTAAGTGCCTTTGAACAGGGTATGGTAGCCGGTGCACCGGTTTGTGTGTGTCAAGAACTGCAACGGCTGCTGGATTTTTCACACTCAACAGTTTCCTGTGTGTATCAAGAATGGTCCACCACCCAAAGGACATCCAGCCAACTGGACACAACTGTGTGAAGCATTAGAGTCAACAAGGGTCAGCATCGCTGTGCATGCTGTTTTGAGAGCAAAAGGGGGTGCAACTCAATATTAGGAAGTTTCTAATGTTACTAATGATCCTAATGTTTTGTACACTCTATATTTCCACATTATGAGGTTGGAATAATACTGTGAAATTGTGAAAATAATGTTAATGTCCTTTTAGTGTAAGAGCTGTTTTAAAAGACTGCCTGAAATTTCAGCCTGTTTTGGTGGGACGGAGTTGTGGCCTTACTTGGTGACATCACCTTGTGGTAAATTAGTCGATAGACCAAAAAGAGAGTTCCAAACCTCTCTGCTAAAAACAGCACATTTTCAGTTTTCCTCTCCTTACTCAGACCACTCCCAGACAGTCTTAGCTAAATTCTTGCTTGAGAAATTGCTCTTTGCTAAGAAGCTATTTTTGTTTTGCTTTTACAATTTTTATTGAAAACAATTACAGTACGCTACTTAATTGTTACCCAGAAATGATTTGATATTTGGATAAAAACGGCTGCATTGGACCTTTAATGGAAGTGTTTATGGTCTCCCTTTCCTGCAGTGAAATGACCAAATCACCCTCTAATGGTCTTATGGGTGGAATGTTATTCATATTAATAATTCATCATTTATTTAACTTTTATTTTAGAAATCCACTGAAAATCCACTGTGTTTTTATATCAGACCGTTTTTATAATCTTGTCTTCTGTGATGTATATGAAGTGTAATATTGGGATGCAAAACTCAACATGTAATACATTTCACCTCTTTATCTGACATGGTGCAGGTGCCTTTTTGTTAAGCCCATAACCATGTGTGCGAGGTGTATACTTGTTTCAAAGTCGATTTGTTTAAGACTACCAATAATCACTCTGTGTGACCCTGATTTAGCCCACTGCTGTAAAAGGTTGAGATATCTACTGAAGTGCCCTACGGGTTCTTATTGGCATATCAACTTTATTCTTACAATAATATTTTCACATATTTTTACTCTATTTTCATCCTTTTATGTTTGTGGAGAATGAACTGTTCAATGGAGTTCAACAAGATCTGGGACCACATTTGTTTTCCAAAATATCTGTGTCATGCCACACTAATGTTTTCCATATTTTCCTTATGCATATTGAGAAAACTTGGGTAACACTTTGTGAATTCCCAAACAGATGCTTTCTTGCTGCGTAGAAAATATGACTTTCAATCCTGCAAACACATTTAATTATATATACAATTGTAAACACAGAATATGAAGCATTAGAGTCCATGTTGAGCATTAAACCATGTTGAGTTTCCTTGTTAAAATCTCCACACATTATGGTTCACTCATATTTAAAACCATTTCCATAATAACAGACAACACATGGACAGGAGGAACTGTCACAGAGTGAAAATTCAGAAATTCCAGGGCAACTGTCGATTTGTTTCAGTGTGACTGAGAAAGAAAGGTCAGTGTGTGTGTAAGGGACGGGAGCGCAAGGGAGGCCAGGAGGGGGGCGACTCCCCCACACACCTGAGAAGGCTAAAGAACCCTGCTTGTCCTTAATTACTGGCTCCATAACTTGGTCTATTGTCATGCATAGACGATTGGGCAGGACTCGCAGTGTGCAGACAGCATGCCACACTAAGTGTCGGGTGTGGTGGGTTGGTGGGGTCACCGAGATCAGCATCTCCTGTAATTAACCTGTGTACTGGCCCCTTCCCAGAAAACAGGTAAGAGTCTACCCGAGAGAACGCAATCCAACAACCAACAAACCCCCAAATTGTAAAGTTAATGAGTCCTCTTACCTAATCCTTTCTCCTTTTGGCAGCTGAGGCCAGTTTGAGTTGAGACAAGTTATATGTTTTTAAATGCAGCTAATGGAATTAAATTACTATCTGGTCTGAATGGTTGACAATACAGCGGGGTGATGTTGTCTTTGGTAAAAGAAAACATTTAAATGTCTCTGTTTTTTAAATGAAAGGTGTACTTTCTATTTTCCTCAGTTGTAAAACTAACATGCGCAGTCTCTTATTACTCACGTATAAAGCCCTGATATTGAAAGTGTTGGGCTGAAATTTACAATGAGCCCAGTGTCGTTTTTTAACTTAAGACATTTACAACCCGCATAAACCCCAGGATAGTCTCCCAGTAAGAAGTGCTCTGCTGTTAGGTTAGTGGCAGGAATGAGTGGAGAGTAGAAATGCCACTAAAATACACTTGTGATCTTCATCATCTCCATGGATGATGTTGGATAGGCTTTGGTACTCGTGCATCTCTAGTTGTTCTTAGTAATTATTAATTACTATGAACTAATAAATATGTCACTTCCTACCTTTGCCAATACAAGTCCTAAACTCATTCTGAAACTCAACTAAGATAGATAGATATACAAGGCAATAAATCTGTCTTAAATCAACCTAAATACATACAATATGCGCCCCCAAAAAAAACAACAACATTTAATAGAAACAGAACACATTGAAATCAGACATTGCTTTGTATCCACGTGAGGCTTCTCATGCAATATCCCTCATCTGGTTGAGAGTGCCTTTGAAAAGCTCAATACATAATTCAACATAAAAAAACAGTAGAATGAAACAATGGGTTCCTTTAAAGAGTTTTGAATCTTCAACCTTTTTTTAAAGTTCGCTTTTGTGTGGCTGTATCTGTCCAGAACGGGTAGTGAATAGGGAACAACAATTATTCTCCATTTTCTTTTTGCAACTTGTTTCTAAATCCTCAATGAGAAAGAAAGGAGCTTTTCTTCTTCTCCTGATGCTTCTCCTTGAATTGTCAACAAAGTGCACCACACCACAGACAAAATCCTCCGCTTATTTACCATCAACAACACGATACGCATCACAAGGAAACATGCCTCTGGGGAAAAGTGTAGGGTTTAACAAACCAAAAATACAGCCCTTCTAAACATTGTTGCTTGGATAAAATAATTGAGGAAACAAATACCTGTTTGACTACATAATACATGCAGTGCATTCTTAAAGTATTCAGACCCCTTGACTTTTTTCACATTTTGTTACGTTACAGCCTTACTCTGAAATTCATTACATAGTTTCCCCCCCCTCATCAATCTACACACAATACACCATAATGACAAAGTATAAACAGGCTTCTAGAAATGTTGGCAAATGTATTCAAAATAAAAACCTGAAATATTACACTTACTCCACTCAAGGACATTCAGAGAATTCTCCAGAATTGTCCTCCAGACGTGAACCTTGGCATTCAAGCCAAAGAGTTCAATCTTGGTTTCATCAGACCGGATTTCAAGGTCTGATTGGTGGAGTGCTGCAGAGATGGTTGTCCTTCTGGAAGGTTCTACCATCTCACAGAGGAACTCCAGAGCTCTGCTTGAGTGACCATTGAGTTCTTGGTGACCTCCCTGGCCAAGGCCCTTCTCCCCCGATTGCTCAGCTTGGCCGGGCGGCCAGCTCAAGGAAGAGTCTTGGTGGTTCCTAACTTCTTCCATTTAAGAATGATGGAGGCCACTGTGTTCATGGGGACCTTCAATGCTGCAGAAATGTTTTGTATTCTTTCTCAGATCTGTGCATTGACACAATCCTGTCTCTGAGCTCTACGGATAATTCCTTCAACCTCATGGCTTGGTTTTTGCTCTGACATGCACTGTTAACTGTGGAAGCTTATACAGACAGGTGTGTGTCTTTTTAAAATCATGTCCAATCAGTTGAATTGACCACAGGTGGACTCCAATCAAGTTACAGAAACATCTCAAGGATGATCAATGGAAACAGGATGCACCTGAAGTCTCGTAGCAAAGGGTCTGAATACTTATGTAAATAAGGTATTTCTGGTTTTTATTTTTAATACATTTGCAAAAATGTCTACAAACCTGTTTTTGCTTTGTCATTATGGGGTATTGTGTGTAGATTGCTGAGGATATTTTATTTTTTTAATCCATGTTAGAATAAGGCTGTAACGTAACAAAATGTGGAAAACGTCAAGGGGTCTGAAAATGTCCGAATGTGCTGTATATGCATTTGTGGGACTTTGACGGGGATAGAAACAGAGGGCACCAGGTAGCCTAGGGGTTAGGAGAGTTGGGTCAGTAACAGAAAGGTTGCTGGTTCGAATAGCCGAATAGGTGAAAAATCTGTCGATGTGCCCTTGAGCAAGGCACTTAATTCTAATTGCTCCTGTATGTTTCTCTGGATAAGAGGGTGCGCTAAAATGTAAACAAAGGCATTTGTTTTGAATGTGAGGGAGAGAGTATTTTTCAGATAAAAGGAGAACAACTCACCAGAATACTTAGAGGTGCTGAGTTTAGGGCTAATGCAGGATTTGTGCAGTAGAGTGACTACACTGGCTACACGGGCAGTGAGTGACAGTTCCAATCTCTTGTTGTTTTGAGGAGGCAGGAAAACTGCAATAGGTTTTGAGAGAATCAGATCAGGGTGAATGCTCTTATCTCTCTAAGTATGTGACAGGCAGGGCCTCAGGGCTAACTGGGGATGGAGCTTGATATCGTTCACAATCAGAACAGGCAGGCAGGCAGGCAGGCAGGCAGGCAGGCAGGCAGGCAGGCAGGCAGGCAGCAAGTTGGAACATTCATTTACTCCTGTCTCTTCAAGAAGGCTTTTAAACGATGTGATGTAACGATTGTCAATATAGGCGATTAGACCTTGCATGCATCTTAAAGGGATAGTTCAGCAAAATTACCTATTTAGATATTAGGGGGAAATCTGCTGTTGAAAAAATAACAAAGGACCACCCCAACACGTTTAAAGATCATATAAAAAGCTGGGGATGGGGAGGAGCAACGTAAATAAATATTCAAATTCATAGACAGAGCTATGGATGCAAAAACGGACCATCCTTGATGTAAAAATGATAACCATGTTTTGAGGCTATACAGTATTTGTTTACATTGTTCTTTCAGAACAAGGCTATATTTTGGGTTATGATTATGATCGGGTAAGACAGTTAAACTAACCTCATGAGGCAATTACGAGTTATATTCTTCAAGAATCGATGGGTACATATCATTTATTTATATGTCCGAAAATGTATGCAACGGCAGATTTCCCCTTTATGTTGGTCCTTACCTCGAACCCTTTTATAATGGAGGACAAGCACATATGCTAACATGGATAGATAAAACAAAACTAAAAAGACATGGCTTTAATCAGAATGTTATGTACTGGATGGATACCTACCACACTAAAGTGAACTCGCATACCACAAATCAATCTAATAACAACATGATGTAAATCAGTCCGTCTCTCTGAAACCCATCATCAATATAATAACCATGCAGCATGTGTACTGTATGAGTTTCAGTGCCATGGTTTAACCCAGTGACAAGTGAGACACATGATATAATCTTCATACCAAACAGTCCACAAAGCACAGTTGTATCTATGCATATAGGGTGGCTTCTGAATGATAACTTTCTCAGTGGGATGAGACTTGGTAGGGGGCTGCAACACCAGAATGTCCCTTGGGAAGAATGCTCCAACACCAGAATGCTCCAACACCAGAATGCTCCAACACCAGAGTCTAAATGTGCTGATTGGAGCATTACTGTGGTAATTAACGAGGCCATCACCTGACATTACAGCTTGGCAGATGAGCACTGAGCCCTCCAACCTCTCTGATGATGAGTCGTTGTTCAAAAACCTGAACAGGATGCAAATGGTTCACTCAGGCCCGTTGCCAACTACAATGCACTCAGGGGCAATTAAGCAGCCCTGGATCCAACAGCAGGGCACAAATTCTTTGAATATCCACCCCAAAAGAGCAGGAGATCCACCCAAGACATCCCACAAAGCATTAAAAACATGTCAAAACTGGACATTAATAAGAAGGACGAGAAGGGGTTGAAAGAAGACGAAACCACCTTTTCTAATTTTCCGATATTCTAATTTTCTCATTAAAAGGTCTCGAGGGAGATGAGTTGACTTCCTCCAAGGCACGTAGCTTTAGACGGAATTCATTTATTCAAACATAACAGCATTTTTAAAACTGTACATGGAAATAACAAACTAAGAAACTCATTTAGTACAATCATTAGTGCAATGGTAAGTATGAAAAGCAATGTTCTTGTTTGTGCTATATCCCTTGAAGCCTTGTATAAATATGAAAGCACAATAGTCGACGCCTAGAGGATTTGGCCCTAAACATTGACGGTTGGTGAAAGTAAAATGAATTCAGTTATTTAAACATAAGCCTTCTCACACTTCATGCGAAGGACTCCCAATCCATCCCCCGTCCCCATCTGTCTCACACATTTCCGCATTGCTTGACAAGAACGAGATTCTTACCCTTGAGGCAGACGGCAGAAAAACATTATTTTGGTGTCAGAAGGGACAAACAGCCCAGGTGAGAATGGGATGATTATTACATTTTAACATCGCTATTTAACCATAAATCAAGTGGCCTGTGTGGCTGCATGCTGTACAGTCTGGGAGTTCTACTGCAGTGGCTATATTTCTCTACCTCACTCACTTTCACAGCTGCTTTCCACTGATTCATAAGCATGTTCAGTTTTGTTATAATTAAGCAATAAGGCACCTCGGGTGTTTGTGGTATATTATCAATATACTACGGCTAAGGGCTCTTCTTACACACGACGCAACATGGAGTGCCTGGATACAGCCCTTAGCCGTGGTATATTGATAATATACCACAAACACCCGAGCTGCCTTATTGCTATTATTAAGTGGTTACCAACTTATTTAGAGCAGTAAAAATAAACGTTTTGTCATACCCATTGTATAGAGTCTGATATACCACGGTTTTCAGCCAATCAGCATTCAGGGCTCGAACCACCCAGTTTATAAAATTGTTTAATATACACATATACTGTATGTCACATATAGTATATATAATGACATTTTAATACATACAGTAAACTAAGTAAAATACTGATTCAAAATTGATATTTTAGGACAATATGTTCTGTTAACATATGTTTACATATATCAGAATGTAAGTAATTTGTTTAAGAACAATTCTCCATAACAAATATATATAATTCATGATTGCATTATTTCATGTCTTTAATCACAATAATGTTACCAGAGGTGGGTAGAGTACTGAAAATCTGTATATAAGTAAAAGTTTAGATTGTAATTAACTCAAGTAAAAGTAAAAGTAGCCATCTTATGAAACCAGTCAAGTAAAATAGTAATAAAGTATATGGTCAGACTACTTAAGTACTAGTTACAAATTTTGTTCTGTAATTTTTTACACCTTATGGTAAATTGTGACAGCAAACAAAAATAACATGAACTTAGCGCAACGTATTTGACATTCATGTATTATTTAAGCCTGCTAGCACCATCTTGTACAGGTAGGCTGTAACGTTTCAATTAGTCTTATTCAAATATCTATCAATGTGCTCAATTTCATAAAAAGGTAAATGGTACGAGACATCAGAATACTTTCACAATTTCAATAGCATTAATGAACATTTATTTCACAATATTCACAATTTCAACTAACTGTGATGGTAAAATGGGTACTAAAAAGATTGCTTACTGTTATGAGTGTTGTTGGAAGTAGACCAAAGTGCAGCGTTGTCAGCGTACATTTTCTCTTTTTATTTTAAAATGTCGCCAACAAAACAACAAACGAAAGAAACAACCGTGACAGAACTACCCACCACCAAAGGACCAAGCAGCGTGGTCAGGAGGAGAGGACACGACGGAAACCTGAGAGGTTTGAGAGAATTTTTTACGTCTCTTTTTGGTTTGGTCAGGGTGTGATTTGGGTGGGCATTCTATGTCCTTTATTTCTATGATTTGTGTTTCTATGCGTTGGCCAGGTATGGTTCTCAATCAGGGACAGCTGTCTATCATTGTCTCTGATTGATTGATTGGAATCATACTTAGGTAGCCCTTTTCCCTCTTTTCAGTGTGGTTAGTTAACTATGTTTGTGGCACTAAAGCCCTGTAAGCTTCACGGTTGTTCATTTTGTTTCTTGTTTTGAAGTTCTATTGGGTTCAAGTCCGAATAGAATTAAGGTCAGAAATGTAGGGCGGGGGAGAGCTTAGTATGAATCTCTGTGTGTGGAGTAAAGGTGGTCTAGGATTTTTTTCCCCCCTGGTTGCACATGTGACGTGCTGGTAAAAAAGTTGGTCAAACTGATTTAAGTTTGCCTGCATTAAAGTCCCCGGCCACTAGGAGCACCACTTCTAGGTGAGCATTTTCTTATTTGCTTATGGCCTTATCGAGTTGGTTGAGAGTGGACTTAGTGCCAGCTTTGCTTTGTGGTGGTAAATAGAAGGCTAAAATAATACAGATGATAATTCTCTTCGTAGATAGTGTGGTTGACAGCTTGTCAACTCTACTTCAGGAGAGCAATACCCCAAGACTTATTTAATGTTAGACATCGGTCACCAGCTGTTATTGACAAAAAGACACACCCCCACCACTCATCTTACAAGAGGTAGTGACTCTGTTCTGCCGGTGCATGGAGACTCCTACGTTGTCTTTGCTGTGTGCTTAGGGTCATTGTTCTGTTGGAAGGTGAACTTTCACTCTCAGTCTGAGGTCTTGAGCACTCTGGAGCAGGATTTCATCAAGGATCTTTCTGTACTTTGCTCCATTTACCTTAAACCTGATTAGTCTCCCAGTCCCTGTCGCTGAAAAACATCCCCACAGCCTGGTGCTGCCACTACCATGCTTCACAGTAAGGATGGTGCCTGGTTTCCTCCAGACGTCACACTTGGCATTCAGGCCAAAGAGTTCAATCTTGGTTTCATCAGACCAGAGAATCTTGTTTCTCATGGTCTGAGAGGACTTTAAGTGCCTTTTGGCAAACTCCAACTTCATGTGCCTTTTACTGAGTAGTGATTCCGTCTGGCCACTCTACCATAAAGGCCTGATTGGTGGAGTGCTGCAGAGATGGGTGTCCTTCTGGAATGTTCTCCCATCTTCACAGAGGTTCTCTGGAACTCTGTCAGAGTGACCATCGGGTTCTTGGTCACCTGCCTGACCAAGGCCATTCTCCCCCAATTGCTCAATTGGGCCGTGCAGCCAGCTCTATGAAGAGTCTTGGTGGATCCAATCTTCTTCCATTGTGTGCTTGGAGACCTTCAATGCTGCATACATTTTTTGGTTCCCTTCCCCAGATCTGTGCCTCGACACAACCCTGTCTCGGAGCTTTACGGACAATTCCTTCGATCTCGTGGCTTGATTTTTGCTCTGACATGCACTGTCAACTGTGGGAATTTATATAGACAGGTGTGTGCCTTTCCAAATCCTCCCCAAACAATTGAATTTACCGACAGGTGGACTCCAATCAAGTTGTAGAAACATCAATGATTATCAAAGGAAACAGGATGCACCTAAGCTCAATTTCGAATCTCAATGCAAAAGGTTGGTATACTTACAGTTGAAGTCGGAAGTTTACATACACTTAGGTTGGAGTCATTAAAACTAGTTTTTCAACAACTCCACACATTTCTTGTTAACAAACTATAGTTTTGGCAAGTCGGTTAGGACATCGACTTTGTGCATGACACAAGTCATTTTCCAATAATTGTTTACAGACAGATTATTTCACTTATAATTCACTGTATCACAATTCCAGTGGGTCAGAAGTTAACATACACTAAGTTGACTGTGCCTTTAAACAGCTTGTAAAATTCCAGAAAATTATGTCATGGCTTTAGAAGCTTCTGATAGGCTAATTGACATAATTTGAGTCAATTGGAGGAGTACCTGTGGATGCATTTCAAGGCCTAACTTCAAACTCAATGCTTCCTTGCTTGACCTCATGGGAAAATCAAAAGAAATTGTAGACTTCCACAAGTTTGGTTCATCCTTGGGAGCAATTTCAAATGCCTGACGGTACCACGTTCATCTATACAAACAATAGTATGCAAGTATAAACACCATGGGACCACTCAGCTGTTATACCGCTCAGGAAGGAGACACGTTCTGTCTCCTAGAGATGAGCGTACTTTGGTGCGAAAAGTGCAAATCAACGCACGCACACACACACACACAGTGAGTGAGTCCAATTGAGTAGGAGGATTCTGCGCTGATTTGACCGGTTGATCTCGCTCACATCAGACTTTTTGCATTGCCTATGTTCTGTTGCTTGTATTTTCACATGATGCACAATATGTAAATAATAGCCAAATGTAACCAAACATTGTCGACCAAAACGTGTTCCCTCGCAATCAGCTGGAAGCGCTTCTGAAATTTGCCAGCTGATTGAGTGGGATGTTTGGTCTGTGCTTCAGTTAAACTTGTCTATTGTTGACATACTCTGCAGGTTTCATGTGAATTGTATCAGCATTGAAAATTCTAACCAACATACAGACCAGCATACTGAAGTCGGGGTTTACCTACTACATAAGAACAAAATCAGAGGACAACAGGTAAAGTACTTAGAAATGAAGTTTATTCAACTGTCTGACTTGTGATGGGACTGTTCACAAGTCGTGAACCTAAATGTTAGAGACGAGATAGGAGTCTTCCACTCTTGGATTTGTAGATTCTCGTGGCAACCTAAAGTGATAGCTAGCTAGTTAGCCATTGCCACACACATCTGATTCACTCTTTATGCCAATGCCAAGGTGGCTAGTTCATTTAGCCAACGAGCAGAGATCATATGAGGAGCTAAAAATAGGAGATTGAACATTCTGTCAGATTCTGCGTTAGCCAAAGCAAAATGACTAACTAGCTAGTTCGCTACCGAGCCATTTCATTTGCATTCGCCCTCAAAATAACATTTCAACAGCAGAATTGTTTACGAGAAACACTTAAATTACTCCAGAAATATATAATATTTCAAAGGCAGAAGGTAACTAAAGTCCAATTTTCCACTGATTGCATTTGGCTAAAAACACACAAACAAAAATCTCTTTAGGAGTGAAGATGTGCGCTTCACTTCAAGAGCTGTGGTGGAGATACAGGGTTTGACAGACAACTTTGAGAGCCAATCGACTTAAGAGTTTTGATGACAAGATGTTTAGAATACATTTAATTGGTAGAGGGGTCGTGAAACATTCTTACAGATGTAAAGGGAAACCAATAGTATTGACTCATGTAAAATGAAAATCACAACATTTGAGTGACAAGAGTGACAAGGTTTTTTCATTTGACAGCGACTAAACAGTATAAATCTAACTGAAGTGATTTGGTAAATGTAACAGAGTACTTCAGAAATTACTTGAGTAAGAATACAAGTACAGCCCACAGAGAATAACTAGAAAAGTACTAGTTCCTCCAGTCAGTACAGCCCACAGAGAGAAACTAGAAGGGTACTAGTTCCTCCAAACCGTACAGCCCACAGAGAGAAACCAGAAGGGTACTAGTTCCTCCAGACAGTACAGCCCAAAGAGAGTAACTAGAAGAGTACTAATTCCTCCAAAAATGTACTCACAGTAAGTACATGTAACGTGTTTTTACTGTGTGCATATTTCAAGTGAAGTAATTATTATTTTTATTTTTTTAAGGTGTACTTTCTAATTAGAAATGAAATATCTCTGTGTTGACGTGATTAGCTGGCTTCTGTTTCATTCAAAGCCTTCATCTGAGCTCCAGAGTGTTGACATTGATGAATTTACAAATGAAGCACCTCAGGGTATGCAGTGAAATGCGAAATGTCACTTCAAGAGGAATAACTGGCATGCCTCTTCTTTTCTTAATGCCCTATTTAACAACAGTGATAAGGTTGAAAAGTGAACAACGAGGAAATGTCATAAGGGAAAAATGTTTGGCGGGAAAAACATGGCATTACTTTTAATTTGTGGTACGTTAGTTTCACACAAATACATAGACAAATACATAATCCACTATAAATCTATCTAAAACACAACTGGTGTATTTAGCGGTCAAACAATAATGATTAAATTAAATGTAGAAGTTATAATAAAATAGTCTGCCTTTACAAAGGTACTGTACAGTTTACTCTATATTACACGGGATAGATGAGAGACATTTGCATGGCACTGTTATTGTGAATATAATTACCAGCGACATTAATTACTGGGATTATGCTAATTTGGTAATTTCAGAAAGCCTCTAATTTGAACAAACCCTGAAGTATGAATATGTGATTGTGTCAGGACTTTCAGAAAGAGAAAGTGACAGTTTATTTGTTCATCCCTTTACATGTTTGTTTTCACTGGTGGTCTCTGATATTTGGGCAAAACTGATTTGTTTGCCGAAAAAACAAACATACGAACACTACCCGCACTGTCCAGTTCTTTTTATCCTTTGGACATTTCATAGAAGAGTTTCTCTGTTTACGAGTGGGACCATATGCCGCTCCAAACAAATCTATTTTTCCATCTCCACAACACATCACTACTCATAGACCCAACTCACATTGAACAATGGAATCGTTTGGTCATGTTATTGGGCCAATGGTCAAGAGACACTCGTGGAAGAGAAGAAGTGAAGGAGCAAGCGAGTCCGATATCATAACATTAACCCTCCACCTCGACAGCGCCATGAGAAATGAAGTCTTCTGTAATTACCTATAGGCAGGTGGAACGGGTGGAACGAGACCATGAGTTGAAGAAAACGTGGCACTCTGAGTTTTTTAAACAATCGCAGCCTGTTGTTGATGCTCATGTTGTTGTCAGGTCAGGGACACTTGCTAGCAGTTTGGCCCCCCAGCATGGGGTGCCAGGGTGATGTAATCCTGCCCTCTCTGAAACTCTAATTCCACTGTGGGGCCAGGATCTTTCTCTATGTCCTTCGGGGACCCCCGGGCTTCAGAGGCTAACATTCAGCTAATCAGAGCGAACAGGGATGGCCCCTGGAGTCCTCTGCTAATGCAAGGCCAATCCAGCCAGACAGGAGGGTGACCCGTGTGGGATGGGAGGCCCATCTCTCCACAAATCACATATAGTGTAGCTACACTGTATAAACCCCATCGGCATATTGTCTATTCCCTCCCTATTCCATAGCCTGATATGTTTGTTGCTGTCATTGCTTCTCATTCGATGAAGTTGAAGCAGCCCTGCATCAAAATAGGAAAAGCACACCTATTGTATTGTACTCACATGGCTGAGAAAACTCTATATGTATTTTCAATAGGAAAATACAATTCATTCATTCATTCATTCATTCATTCGCACATGTAAATATACTTCTCATTTGCCAAGATAATCCATCCACCTGAGAGGTGTGGCACATCAAGAAGCTGATTAAAGAGCATGATCATTATACAGGTGCATCTTGTGCTGGGGACAATAAAAGGCCACTGTGAAATGTGCAGTTTTGTAGCACAACACAATGACACAGATGTCTCAACGTTTTGAGGAAGCTTGCATTTGGCATGCTGACTGCAGGAATGTCCAACAGAGATGTTGCCAGATCATTTTATGTTCATTTCCATAAGCCGCCTCCAACGTTGTTTTAGAAAATCTGTCTGTACGGCCAACCGGCCTCACAACCGCAGACCACACGTAAACACGCCAGCCCAGGACCTTCAGATTTGGCTTCTACACCTGAGACGAGCCACCCGGACAGCTGATGAAACTGTGGGTTTGCACACCACTGAAGTTTCTGAGTTTGTGCAGAAATTCTGTCTCAGGAAAGCTCATCTGCGTGCTCGTCATCCTTACCAGGGTCTTGACATAACTGCAGTTCGGCGTAGTATCCGGCTTCAGTGGGCAAATGCTCACCTTTGATGGCCACTGGCCCGCAGGAGAAGTGTGCTCTTCACGGAATTAATCCGGATTTCATTTGAACCGGGCAGATGCCAGACCACGTGTATGGCGTTGTGTTTGGGAGTGGTGTGCTGATGTCAACGTTGTGAACAGAGTGCCCCATGGTGGCGGTGGTGTTATGGTATGGGCAGGCATAAGCTATGGACAACGAACACAATTACATTTTGTTTATGGCAATTTGAATGCACAGAGATACTGGGACGAGATCTGGAGGCCCATTGTCGTGCCATTCATCCACCGCCATCATCTCATGTTTCAGCATGACATTGCACAGCCCCATGTCACACGGATCTGTACACAATTCATGAATACTGAAAATGTCCCAGTTATGTCATGGCCTGCATGCTCAATGTCACCCATTCAGCATGTTTGGGATGCTCTGGATCGACGTGTACCACAGCGTTTCCCAGTTCCTGCCAATATCCAGCAACTTCGCACAGCCATTGAAGAGGAGACGGACAACATTCCACAGGCCACAATCAACAACTTGATCAACACTATGCAAAGGAGATGTGCCACGTATCATGAGGCAAATGTTGGTCACACCAGATACTGACTGGTTTTATGATCCATGCACCCTTTTTTAAAGGTTTCTTTGACCAACAGATGCAAATCTGTATTCCCAGTCATGTGAACTCCATAGATTAGGGCCTAATGAATGTATTTCACTTACTGATTTCCTTCTAGGAGCTAAAACTCAGTAGCATCTTTGAAATTGTGGCATGTTGTGTTTACATTTTTGTTCGGTGTAGATCCAATTACAGATAGATTGTATGACCAGCAGTGGAGTCCAGATATGTTAGTCCAATAATGAACATCCATAGTAGTGTTACATGAGTAGATAGGCATCTAACAGAAACACACGTAATACCAACTCCTAGAACACACATGATACTAACTCCTAGAACACACATGATACTAACTCCTAGAACACATGTGATACTAACTCCTAGAACACACGTGATACTAACTCCTAGAACACACGTGATACTAACTTCTAGAACACACATGATACTAACTCCTAGAACACATGTGATACTAACTCCTAGAACACATGTGATACTAAATCCTAGAACACACGTGATACTAACTCCTAGAACACACGTAATACCAACTCCTAGAACACACGTGATACTAACTCCTAGAACACACGTGATACTAACTCCTAGAACACACGTGATACTAACTCCTAGAACACATGTGATACTAACTCCTAGAACACATGTGATACTAACTCCTAGAACACATGTGATACTAACTCCTAGAACACATGTGATACTAACTCCTAGAACACACATGATACTAACTCCTAGAACACACATTATACTAACTCCTAGAACACACATTATACTAACTCCTAGAACACACATTATACTAACTCCTAGAACACAGGTGATACTAACTCCTAGAACACAGGTGATACTAACTCCTAGAACACATGTGATACTAACTCCTAGAACACACATGATACTAACTCCTAGAACACAGGTGATACTAACTCCTAGAACACATGTGATACTAACTCCTAGAACACACATGATACTAACTCCTAGAACACATGTGATACTAACTCCTAGAACACACATTATACTAACTCCTAGAACACAGGTGATACTAACTCCTAGAACACATGTGATACTAACTCCTAGAGCTTTGAAGCTCATCCTCCACATTTCTATATACCTCAAACCTGCATAACCCTTCAAGCTTTTACCCATCTGTCTCCATTCTCTGCAACATTTAGAAAACAAGAAAGATTTCTTCTGAAACTATATGTTGAAGGATGTGGTTCAACTTCAAGCGATTGTGAATGCTCTCCCAAAAATGCCAACCAACAAACCAATCTTGGGATCTGGGTTAATTAAATGTGTGAGACTAGGATGTTCTGTACTCATGCTGTCAGTGTTGACAGGTAATTGGGGCACAATTATCCAGACACTTGGACACTTGAGAATTACGCCATTGAACGCAACTCATTAACATGCCGCCCTAATAAGGAGTCTTTAAGTGGCGTTCAGGCGCTGCTCAGACTAGTTCTTGGGTGGGAGGCTGTCACTCTCGTCTCTAATATCTTACACAGAGGTGTGTTTACGTGTGGGTGCGTTTGGGAGAGAGGGTGAGGGAGAGATGAGGGTAGAGATGTGGGAGAGATTTGCATGTATGTTGCATAGTAAAAGTTGAACTGTCAGCAAATATATTAGTAATTATCGATTATAGTGCCACCACAGCTGTGAAAAGAGATGTGTGTGTGTGTGTGTGGATTGTGGAGAAGAGAGTTATATGGGTGTTTTGTTGATCCATAAAAAAATATGTCCACATTTACAGTATTACATTTTTTTGCGTAACTTTCCTTCCTGTTTAAGTTCAGTTTGTCATCATACACTAGGCCAGACATGTTCCCACAGCCACAGAGGACTATTCATAATGGCGGAGGACGATTATACAGCAAACCGTTGTCAGTCTGGTGCGAATACCTGACAATTTAGAGTTTCCTCACATCTGTCCCAAATGCACTCAATTCCCTATATTGTGTGTTACTTTTGACCAGAGTCCATATGGACGAAGGGTGAATTTTGGGGTGCAGACTTTGTTGTACTTCAATTGTCTTCACGGCTGTCTTCGCTGTCTCCGAAACACAGCTGCTGTGTCACTTTCAATCTCACCTTGCCTCTTACAGCCAGTCTCGACAAGCATGACGCAACCACATGCCCGTACTAACTCAATGTTTCGACACCCAAAATCATAGGCTGCCTGGCTTGTTCCTCCCTTCTAGACCAACTAAGAGTAGCACGCTCTAACCTTATGGCTTAGATCAGTGGTTCTCCAACTCTGGGTCAGTGAACAGTGTTTGTGCCCATAGAAAAAGATGTGGCATGTGTACGTGCGTGCAGGGGGGGGTGCGGGATGTTACCCAACACTGGAAGGGGGGACCGAATGAAAAAGTTTGGGAACCCCTGGCTACCTCCCATTCAGATACTACAGCTCTACAGTAACGGGCAGGAACACCCACAGTTAAAAACCAAATAACACTACCTACAGTAAGTCTAGAACGGAACAGTGCACCCATAGCATACTTCTGTTCTCTTATTAATGAGTCTCTTTGACTGTTCAAGATCACAGAGACAGTTTTATTTCATTTTGTTTTCTAAACGCACCATGGATTTTAGTTTGTTTTGACTGCTATGTGAGCGTAATAAAAGTTCGATAAACTTTAAAGTGAGTTTCTACAGGGCTAATGTACGGTAAGAGCTCTATAGGGCTAATGTACGGTAAGAGCTCTATAGGCTAATGTACGGTAAGAGCTCTATAGGGCTAATGTACAGTAAGAGCTCTATAGGGCTAATGTACAGTAAGAGCTCTATAGGGCTAATGTACGGTAAGAGCTCTATAGGGCTAATGTACGGTAAGAGCTCTATAGAGCTAATGTATGGTAAGAGTTCGAAAGGGCTAATGTACAGTAAGAGCTCAAAAGGGCTAATGTACAGTAAGAGCTCTATAGGGCTAATGTACGGTAAGAGCTCTATAGGGCTAATGTACAGTAAGAGCTCTATAGGGCTAATGTACGGTAAGAGCTCTACAGGGCTAATGTACATTAAGAGCTCTGAAAGGGCTAATGTACAGTAAGAGCTCTATAGGGTAAGAGCTCTACGGTAAGGGCTAAATGTAGGCAGTAAGAGCTCTATAGGGCTAATGTACGGTAAGAGCTCTACAGGGCTAATGTACATTAAGAGCTCTATAGGGCTAATGTACGGTAAGAGCTCTATAGGGCTAATGTAAGAGCTCTATAGGGCTAATGGTAAGAGCTCTATAGGGCTAATGTACGGTAAGAGCTCTATAGGGCTAATGTACAGTAAGAGCTCTATAGGGCTAATGTACGGTAAGAGCTCTATAGGGCTAATGTACAGTAAGAGCTCTATAGGGCTAATGTACAGTAAGAGCTCAAAAGGGCTAATGTACAGTAAGAGCTCTATAGGGCTAATGTACGGTAAGAGCTCAAAAGGGCTAATGTACAGTAAGAGCTCTATAGGGCTAATATACGGTAAGGGCTCTATAGGGCTAATGTACGGTAAGAGCTCTATAGGGCTAATGTATGGTAAGAGCTCGATAGGGCTAATGTACGGTAAGAGCTCGATAGGGCTAATGTACGGTAAGAGCTCGAAAGGGCTAATGTACAGTAAGAGCTCTGAAAGGGCTAATGTACAGTAAGAGCTCTATAGGGCTAATGTACAGTAAGAGCTCTATAGGGCTAATGTACAGTAAGAGCTCTATAGGGCTAATGTACAGTAAGAGCTCATTCTTCCCATGCTGTGGTGGAAGTAAAACTCTATTTTATTGATAACGGAAAATCAAAACGAGAAGCTGTGCTTTCTCTCTGCATAACTAGGCTGTCATTGTTAACAAGAATTTGTTCTTATTTAATTTACCTGATTAAAAATGGTTAAATAACAAGATTGTTGTTTAACATTAACCCCAAAAACTCCCTTTTGATCGAATAGCAGTCTTTTGTAGGAAATAATCAACCTCAACGATGTCAACCTAAGACTTGGATCACTACTAAGTAGTGAACCCCCTCCCCTCAACCCCTTCCCCAGTTATTTGCCCCCTATTACCCCCCCTCCCCCCCAATTGGCCCTCAGGCTTCTTCCATTCCTCTTGAGTATGAAAATGTGGCTTGTGTGTCTCCAATAAATCCCTCAGACTAATGATCCCTTTTCAGGGTTGATTCACGGCCATACTGACAGGTCAAATTGCTGGTGTGAATCCTTGGCACGGCATGAAACCACAGAGAGCCCTCAGGCCAGAGAGCAGGAGAAAAGGGGTGGATCCCCAAGCTGCTTTTTAACTCTCTTAACCGACCAACCGGTTGTGCAGTATTTTGGGTGTGTGGAGAGTTTGAATTTGAAAACTTTATTGTCCACAATGTAGCAAAGATGTAGTACATTGGCAGAGGATTTAGAGAGTTAATCAAATTAGAAGG
Organism: Oncorhynchus masou masou; assembly: GCF_036934945.1. Taxonomy (NCBI): domain Eukaryota; kingdom Metazoa; phylum Chordata; class Actinopteri; order Salmoniformes; family Salmonidae; genus Oncorhynchus; species Oncorhynchus masou. Next base: position 13,736,528 of record NC_088217.1, on the reverse strand, counting down.
AACTTTGTTGTTCACACAACGTAGTCTACAGACTGACAGGTTGAATAATGTGAAGGAGTGATGTTACTGTAAAGATTGTGGAAAACAGAAAGGAAAACACCGCTCACTGCCGCTCATGCTCCCAGTTGATATTTATTTTCAACAACGTTTCGAAACGTGAGCAGCAGTGTGGGGTGTTTTCCTTTCTGTTTTCAGTTGAGTTTGCATTAAACACAGCTGGATGTGCATATGTTCTTCAGCTTTTTACTGTAATGATTGTGGCTATCGACAGTGTGGAGGGTCCATAGTGATCTCATTGTACCTGTGTTGAAAGTCTAACTATACATATTGGCATGGTTTTCAGATTCGTTCCTGGCTATTCAGTCAGTAAATATGATCAGGACTTTTATCAGCTGTTAAGTAATATGTGTTTCATGACGCTCCTAGCAGGCCATTGCTCTTATTCCCCCCTACACACACACACGCACGCACGCATGCACGCACGCACGCACACATGCACACACACACACACACACACACACACACACACACACACACACACACACACACACACACACACACACACACACACACACACACACACACACACACACACACACACACACACACACACACACACACACACACACACAGTGACTCTTATTTGTTTTCTGGTTGGATCAACGAGCCAATGGCATGCCTACAATTAACCCCTCCATTTCCTCCCTGGCAGTTCCAGCAGTTTAATTTCCCCCTCCTATGTCTGATGTAGCAGGGAGTTGTAACGATAGTGGGAAGCCTTAACAATAGGGAGTTTTTATGCTTGGTTTAAGCGGCCGCTTATTTATATACAATAAATTGATGTGAAAATCATACTCAGGCCATTTGGTAGCCATTACAAGGGGGGAGAACACACAATGAAGTGTCTCTAGAAATAAAGCCTCTCTTCTGGTTGGATTTAAATGAACCCTGGTGTGTAAATCAGTGGTAACATCATTAGTCTTTGTGGTGTAGGATTGCGGGTGGTAGTGGTTTAGCAACATAGTACTGTACAAGGAGGGAAGACTGAGTTGTGTGCAGTGGCGCTGTTCAACAAAAGTTAATTTCTCAACTACTGTATGTACATATATACTATTTTTCTGTTCATTGGTGCCTGACCTGTGCAGTGTTCTTCCCTGACAAAGAACAAAATACTGTAATTTACATTTAAGTCATTTGGCAGACGCTCTTATCCAGAGCGACTTACAAATTGGTGAATTCACCTTATGACATCCAGTGGAACAGCCACTTTACAATAGTGCATCTAAATCATTTAAGGGGGGTGAGAAGGATTACTTTATCCTATCCTAGGTATTCCTTAAAGAGGTGGGGTTTCAGGTGTCTCCGGAATGTAATAATAATGTAATAACTGTGTCATAAGCAAGCAGCTATACCAGGCCGATACAGCACTTCATCACAGAATTTGCTTTATGATCCCTAGAATGCATTTAAACCTCAGTCAAAACTCCTTCAGGAAATACAAGTCCAGGACTATATCGGCAATAGAACAAATATGCTCATTGCTAAATGCAGTATTTCACTTCAGATTATACCGCTTGTTCTGTCAGAGTCATGCTCGGAAACATGTTTCCACTAAAATCTACTTTATTCTCTCTCTCTTTCTCTCTCGGCCTAAATGTTCTCCTTTCTGGCTTGCAGACAACAGCTTTTAGAGCTGTACTCCCCTAGGGCCCTGTGGTACTTTTTCCAACAGAGAAAAACAGTCTTCAATGACAAATAACAGGGACTCACTCACTCAAGGGCACTGTGCTATGCAGATGGGAGCAGATCAAGGTTTGGGAAACTGAGCATCTCAGGACAGAGGATAGGTGGTATAGGCCATAAACCTCAGAATGACACTAAAATAAAAATGGTTTGTTAACCATCTGGAGTGCATTGTATTTCGTTTTTACTTTTATGTGCAAAGTAGTTGAATAATGCTGATTACATTGTGATAATGAAGTGGAAATGTAGCGAATCGATCACATTGAATTTGAAATATGCCACAAGCTGGTATTTTCTGGCATATTTTTCATTATTATTTTCAATAAACAATGTGCATTTCAACATTAGACCAAAAGTCAGTCGCACACTGTAAAATTCCTTGACTGATATGTAATATCAATCTGTCATATCAGATAACATGTCCTACAAGCCATACATGACAGTCGGACATAGCCCTATATTTTTACAGTCACATCCACTTATGTCGCTGTATCTGTCATTGATTTTGACTACATGATGGCATAATCAAACCTAATAAATAACCTAAATGGTTACACGTTGAACTCGCTGTGTGTTCAAACCCAGTCCTCCGTCTGCTCATTTAATTTAGAGGATCTTTAGGAGCACTTACCACAGCCTGCGACATTTCGGGACAAGGCCTGGGAGAGACAAGAACCACAAGCTGTCAGAGAACAGACCCTGGCATCCCACATTCCCGTCAACGCCACGTCTCACACTAAATGGGATGATGGTACAAAAGCAAGTTGTAAAGGAGAATACTGAAGCAAAGAAGGCATAGCTCTTTGGTTCTCTGCTAAGGATTCCGACTTACATATTAAGATACTTTTCTTCTCTGGTTTTTAGAGAGAAAAAGAAAAGTCTGTCAGCATTTGCGAGGTTGTGACTCAACAGAACAGAGAGACTCAGGGAGGCTAAAATGCTAAATAAGTTACATATCGCTATTGAGAAAATTATGAATTCTGTCATGGAATCTCTCGGGAGTTTTTTGGTGTTTGCGTTGCCCACAACTGCTGAAAGAAGATGAATTGATGAACGTTTTGTTAGATTGAGGGCAATTTGAGTTTTGACGGTTGTGAAATAAATGTGATTTATATTAACCCACAGACATAAAGGGATGATGTAATACATCTGAATACTACGTAAGAAAGATGGCTGATTGTTTTGTTTTAGCCAATATTTGTCACACCTTGGTCATTGTATTTTGTGTTTTCGTTATATATTTGGTCAGGCCAGGGTGTGACATGGGTTTATATATTGTATTTTCATATATTTTTTTTTTAGTATTTGGGATTGCGGCTGAGTAGGGGTGTTGCATAGGTTTGGCTGCCTGAGGCGGTTCTCAATCAGAGTCAGGTGATTCTCGTTGTCTCTGATTGGGAACCGTATTTAGGTAGCCTGGGTTTCGCTTTGTATTTCGTGGGTGATTGTTCCTGTCTCTGTGTTAGTGTTCACCAGACAGGCTGTATAGGTTTTTCACGTTCCATTTGTTGTTTTTGTATTTATAAGTTATTTAGTGTATCGTCATTTGTTCCATTAAAAAACATGAGTAACCAACACGCTGCATTTCGGTCCGACTCTCTTTCGACAAACGAAGAACGTCGTTACAATATTTCATTACTATTTTAATTTTATTTAACCTTTATTTAACTAGGCAAGTCATATATATTTCTTGACTAGACCAATTCATATTAGCCATTTTCTAAATATCCATTCAGGCAAAATATATTTCATATCAAGTAAACGAAGAGGCAGACAAGTAAACTGCAGTTAACACAGAACAGAGCAGCACGGCTGGCCCTTAAATGTACACAGAGAGCTAACATCAATGACATGCATATCAATCTCTCCTGGCTCAAAGAAGAGGAGAGATTGACTGCATCACCTACTTGTCTTTGTGAGATGTAATGACATGTTGAAGGCACCCAGCTGTCTGTTCAAACGACTAGCACAGAGCTCAGACACCCATGCATACCCCACAAGACATTCCACCAGGGGTCTCTTCACAGATTAAAAAAACAGATAAAACTACTATGGAACAATGCGGACTGTGAAGAGACATAGACACACACACACACACCCATACTCACACATGCTAGCACATGCAATCTACAAACACATCAATTTTTAATATTGTTGAATGGTGTGGGTAAGTCAATTATTGAATATTGCAACAAAATAATAGGTGATAAGCTACAATACTGAACTAAAATATAAACGCAACATGCAACCATTTCAAAGATTTTACTGAGTTACAGTTCATTTAAGGAAATCAGTCAATTTAAATAAATTATGCCCTAATTATGCCCTAATCTATGGATTAACAAGACTGGGCAGGGATTCAGCCATGGGGAACCAGGCACAATAAGAGAGAGTTTCTCCCCACAAAGGGTCTTATTACAGACAGAAACACTCCTCAGCACCACCCACCTCAGACGATGACACAGGTGAGGAAGCCGGATGTGGATGTTGTGGGCTGGCGTGGTTACACATGGTCTACGGTTGTGAGGCCGGTTGGACGTACTGCCAATTTCTCTAAAACGACGTTGGATGCAGCTTATGGTGGACATTCCTGCAGTCAGCATGCCAAATGTACGCTCCCTCAAAACTTGAGACATCTGTGGCATTGTCTTGTGTGACAAAACTGCACATTTAAAAATAGCTTTTTATTGTATAGAAGGTGCACCTGTGTAATGGTCATGATGTTTAATCAGCTTCTTGATATGCCACACCTGTCAGGAGGATGGATTATCTTGTAAACAATTTGAGAGAAATAAGCTTTTTGTGCATATGGAACATTTCTGGGATTTTATATTTCAGCTCACGAAACATGGGACCAATGCTTTACATGTGGTGTTTATATTTTGTTCAGTATAGAAAATTACTTAAGTAAAAGTGAAAATCACCCAGTAAAATACTACTTGTAAAAAAGTTAATATAATTTCTAATATATACTTAAGTTTCAAACGTTAAAGTATAAATAACTTCAAAGTCCTTATACGAAGCAAAGCAGATGGCACAATTGTCTTGTTTTTTTGTATTTACGGATAGCCAGGGGCACACTCCAACACGCAGACATCATTTACAATTAAAGCATTTGTGTTTAGTGAGTCCGCCAGATTAGAGGCAATAGGGATGACCAGGGACGCTCTCTTCAAAAGTTTGTGAATTGGACCATTTTCCTGTCCTGCTAAACATGCAATGAGTACTTTTGGGTGTTAGGGAAAATGCATGAAGTAAAAAGGACATTATGTAGTAAAGTAAAGGTAAAAGTAGAAACAGTAAAAAATTACTTAAGTAGTAATTTAAAGTATTTTTACTTAAGTCCTTTACACCACTGATTGTTATTAGCTAAATCTGACTGAGATGTAATGATAATGTTGTTAGGTTCTAAATAAACAGAGTGGGTCAAACAGCTGCAAAGTCATGCAAAGTCATGTTTCCACCAGCACAAGTATTTATACCCTCCTATTAACAACAACATTGGCTCCTGAGTGGCGCAGGGGTCTAAGGCACTGCATCTCAGTGTTGGAGGTATCACTACAGACCCTGGTTTTATTCCAGGCTGTACCACAACTGGACGTGATTGGGAGTCCCATAGCGCGGCGCACAATTGGCCCAGCGTTGTCTGGTTTGGCCAGGGTAGGCTGTCAATGTAAATAAGAATTTGTTCTTGACTGACTTACCTAGTTAAATTTAAAAAGATTACTGACAGAATGTAAACTTTTGAAACTCCCCCTTTCTCACTCAGTGACTTTCCATACACCTAGTTCTCATTGACCCAAGCATAGACATTCATAATACAAGTAAAGTAATCAGTAAGTTGTAGTATGGTAACATGAATAAGTATATTTCAAGTGAGAATCCAACAATGTTTAATTGGTCTATTCCAGAGCTAGCACATCTGATTCAACTTTCCATCTCATCTTCAAGCTCTTGAATCTCACATTGTTATTTTAAGATTAATAAGTCGCTCTGGATAAAAGCATCTGCAAAATGACTTGCCTCGTTAAATAAAGGTTAAATAAAAAATAAAAAAATGTGACCGACCGACTCCATTAAGTCTTATGTAGCTAAATCAAATGGTGTTGTTTTACACTGGATACAAGTAGAGAATCAGATCTAGAAATTGATATATCATACATTACTGTTGAGGAACAGTAGGAAAGTAATTCTGCTTTGAAAGTTGATTAACTTGTAACCCCACATTTCAGAAAATGGCCCTTGAATGTTTTGGTACACCTACTAGATGCAGGCCTGGGCAATCCCAGTCCCCGTGGGCCTGAATGATGTCACACTTTTCCCTCATCCCTTGCAAACACACCTGATTTAAACTAATTGCATTTTTAACTGAAGATCATGATTAGTTGATTATTGAAGTCGGGTGTGTTTAAATTAAATAAAAATGTATTCATCACATACACATGGTTAGCAGATGTTATTACGAGTGTAGCGAAATACTTGTTAGCTGGGGCTTGGGAAAAAGTGTGACGTCATCTCGAGGACTGGAGTTGCCCAGGCCTGTAAGAGCTCTTCTTTGTCAACACCCATTCAGCATCATTCACACCCTCTTATGCCTTAGCCCCACCCATCTCTTTGAGGATTCACATGTGCGAAATAGAGTGAGTACAGTAGTGTACTAAACAACCAAAGAGTTCAAGACTAAAGGCAGGATTATAATATGTCTATTGTCATGTCTGTAGATAGTTGTCGCAATGACATCATTAACATTTTATTGTCGTCCAACATCAAACTTGTTGTTATTGTCGTTATGAAAAAGTATGAACACAAAAACAACATTCGGCATGACATCAGCAGCTTGATGGTCCAAATACCATAACTCGTGTATTTTAACACCAATAAACCCCGTCCTTTTGAAATGAATTTTGCATATGTAAATATAGCAAACCAGGCAACTAAAAGCAACTTTCTAAAAAATGTTTTGGTTATTTTATAGCTTTTTGTTAGCTAGCTAATGTTAAGTTAGCTGGCTAGCCAGTTCAAATAATGACTATATCATATAACTGACAACATCTTAATTTGAGCTAATTTGGATTCATTATTACAGGAAAATATACTCAGGATAATGGGGTGGCAGGGTATCCTAGTGGTTAGAGCGTTGGACTCGTAACCGAAAGGTTGCAAGTTCGAATCCCGAGCTGACAAGGTACAAATCTGTCGTTCTGCCCCTGAACAGGCAGTTTACCCACTGTTCCTAGGCCGTCATTGAAAATAAGAATTTGTTCTTAACTGACTTGCCTAGTAAAATAAAGGTAAAATAAAAAATAAGATCGTTATTTACAAGTTAATGGTGAGCTAATTACAGAAAATAGCTTATGGTTGTGCGTGTGATGAAAAAAGCAGGGTTTTAGAACTTGGACACTGTCTTGTTAGTCTAACGTTATATCCTAATTTGACTTTGGTGCAGGTCATGTTCTTCATCACATTAGTGTCTGGTAAAACACACTATATCAAATAAAATCTAAGTTTATTTGTCACATGCACAGGGTACAGAAGGTGTATACCGCACAGTAAAATGGATACTTGCATAGTGGAGTCTTTTGTTTAGACATAGCTAGCTAAACAATGAACCAAAATCCCAACTCGTAACGTTACTACCCTGTAGCTAAAACTAACCAACTAGGTTCAATGCTAGCTGGCTAGCTAACATTATGCTATAAGTATCAATTTAAATTACTCTGTGATATGAATAATATTACTACACAGATCACACATGTCATGTTAGCTAGCAAGTCAGCCAGTTAAACTCTCTTCCCCGTACACATGGATGAACACTTCTCCCTCTGTCATGGATGCCATTATTGCACTTAGTTTGAAGATGTAATCGGGAGGCAGATATTTTATACAATAGCCTTCAATTTGTTTCCCTTTCGACTCCCTCCGCATATTTGGAATCAAACAGCAGAATTTTCTCCATCTCTTTAGCTATCATACTCTGCCTCCGGGCATTCCACTGATTTCAAAACTCAGTCCTCCAGAAAGTGGAGAGCAACACTTTTACAGTTTTACACGTTAGAAAAGGATTACCTACATGTATTGTGCAGCTCCTGTTATAGACAGAAGCGAGCTACATGGCAGACCAATCTGAACTCATCTCTCGACATGTCCAGTCCATCCACTATCTCAGCCAATCATAGCTAGTGTGAAGGTTCCTTCCCTTTTCCGTGACTAAACCAACTAGGTTTGTAATTTAATAATTTTATTTGTATTTACAGATGGCATACAAGTTTGTTGCTAAGGCTCATTGAAGTTCACATGTCCAAAAACGCATTTTGATAAAATAAAAAATATTTACGTTCAAATGCCTCAACTGTGAAGTGATGTGCGACATACACCTGGTTTCCTGAAACGAATCACAAAAATGTAAAAAATAAATTGGTAGTTCAGAGCTGCAACAAAATTGTGAAACGTCTGGGTTTCCCCAAGGAGAGGTTTCAGAACCACTGCAGTAAAGCACAGCAGAGGTTACAGCAGTACATTACAGTAAAAAAAAATAGAACAAATATTTTCAAAATTCCTTCAGAACCGAAAATGAACCTGATTTCAATGTCTATAAAAAAAGTATTTTCAATGTCCAGAAAATACATATTTCAAACTTCCTGAAAATATGTCTTTTCACATTTAATTCACAACCTGAAATTACCCTAAATAGAACATCTGGAAAATAGGTCATTTTGCTTAATGGGATCAGGTTTGTCGCAACACATTGAAAAATAACTTGACACTGTTGATCAGTCAGCGCATATTTGGATGAAAATGGCATGAAGAAAATAGTATTGACAGAGGACGGAGTTTACTGAAATAATGATACTCTGGTAAGGGAGGGAATTTGTCATGTGTATTGATGTATCTAACTTGCTAGCTAGCTAGCATGTTTACTCTCACTGCAATAAAACATTTTATTTTACCTTTATTTAACTAGGCAAGTCAGTTAAGAACAAATTCTTATTTACAATGACGGTCTACCAAAAGGCCTCCTGTGGGATAAAAAAAATACAAAAAATAATACTTGTATGTGCATTGGCCAGGTTTAGATTCAACATAGAATGACAATTCATTTTATCATATAGGGTTTGTGTTGTTAGAGGCTGGTCTTGGTTGAGGAACTTTAGGCTAGCTAACAGTTGTTTGTGCTAAAACTAAAATCTGTCTGCACACATAGCTAGCTAGCCAGCTTGACTGTATCATGCCAGAGTAACTAAAGGAGCAATGCCCATTGCATTTATTATAAGTTAGCAGAGTGGCAGCTTCCCACATTTTTAAGGAAGAATGTAGCTAGCTAGGATATATTGTCAACATTGAGGTGTGGTCTACAATCTAAACAGCTATGATACAGTTTCGGCTGCTTGTAGCAGTGGCTAGTTGGCTAGCTAACTGGCTATAATATCAGCCAAGGATGTTTCCTAACTTATTTGTTTGTTCTCTGATTTAGTTTACACAGATGATCAGCCATATGAAAACCTTCCATAGCAAAATATACCTAGCTAGCTACCTAGCTTTCTTTGCTTGTAGCTTGCCTCTCATCTGACTGGTGTTAGCTAGGTAACTGCTAGCTTGCTACTAGCTAGCTGCTGCTGTTGCACAGCAAACAAGTTGCTGGTCCCAGTTTTAGAACTCAGATTCAGCTGAAAATATATTAGCATTGTCAGAAATGTTACAAAAAGGTAGCACATCGTTGGTTCTCCATTGTCACGTGAGAGAGAAAACGTACACATTTGTTCAGAACAATTGCCCCTACAAACGTATTCAATCCGGAAGGTGGCAAGTCTAATGGGCACTTTATGAATGTTGTAGTCTCTTTATTACCCGACACCTAAATATTGAGCTAAGTCAGGGCAAGAAATGAAACATTTTCCTAAATACTAACAACCCTAACAATACGGTATGTGGTTCTGGACGGCTCATGAGGAGAGGTGGGGGGTGTGTGTTCTGTACGTACCTCCAATCAGGTTGATTTGCAAAGTTTCATCGACATTGTTGTCATATTGGCTTAGATATAATGGTAGGGAAATGTGAATTTAACACTGAGTTTCAATCAATCCCTACTTATAGTGGCACCAGTTAGAGTGATTTTTTCCCCCCCTGAGAAGGTAAATGTGTTAACGGGAGATATTGTACTAGCGCTCTACTGGGGAGGTTGGGATCAACTTTATCAAACCAGTTATAGCCCTATATACAGGCATATCGCTCAAGAGTGAGTTCAAAATTGGACGTCTAACCATGCAACATTATTGTCAACATCCCGATGTCTGCCTTTAATGAACAACTCTCTCTTTCCCCCCCTTGCCTCTTTTGATCTCACCCTTTCCACTCACAAGGCAGGCAATACGCTTGACCTCATCTTTGCTAGAGGGTGTTCACCTACCAATCTCACTGCAACCCCCACCCCCCTGACTTGTTCTCCATCCCGTGTCCTGATTCGGCCTCCTCAATCCTACTCACCTCCCTTTCCGTATCCTATGATTCACACTGTCCCCTTTCCTCCTGGCCGGCTCGGCTCTCCCCTCCTGTACCGTGGCTGAGTGACTCATTGCGAGCTTACAAAACAGGTCTGCGGGCAGCTGAGCAAAAATTGAGAAAAACTAAATTTCTGGAGGACCTATCATCCTTCCACTCCCTCTTCTCTACCTTCTCTTCCTCTGCATCAATTGCTAAAGCCACTTTCTATCATTGTAAATGTCACACTTCTGCCTATAACCCTAAGAAACTCTTTTCCACCTTCTCCTCCCTCCTTAAGGCATCAGCATGCAGTGTCACTCACATACTCTCTTTATAAAAGAGGAAAAAAACTCAATATTACGTCTAACTAGGATGTTTGGTGGAGTATTTCTCAATGGAAAAATGTGCATGAAAACAAGTAATCTCTTGTTAAATGACAACAAATAGTCTATTTAAGAATCCCTGCTGTTGACCAATCACTGGCGAAGGGGCGTAGAATTTGGCTTCTGAATTTGGCATGCCTCGAGAAAATGTGTGTCTACCAAACAGACGAAAAAACGCCACAAAATGTCTTCAAATATATGCACGATCTCTTCCGAACTCTTCCGTCTGGGATAAATGCGTATGCCTTTAATCCTCCACCCCTGCCCTCCCTCCTCCCTCTCTTCGGACGACTTTGTTAACCACTTTTAAAAGGTTGACGACATCCGGTTCTCATTCACTCAGCATTTTGAGTACAGTAGTCCCACTGACACAGAACTTCCCTACGCCTTGACCTCTTTTTCCCCTCTCCATATGAAATCCTGTGACTAGTGAGGTCCGACCAACAGACAACCTACCTGCTCAACCCTATCCCCTCATCCCTTCTCCAGACCATCTCTGGAGACCTTTTCCCATTCCTTACTTCCCTCATCAACTCATCCCTGACCCCTGGCTGTGTCCCCTCAGACTTCAAAAGGACCCGAGTCCCTCACCTCTTCAGGAAACCAACAGTCAACTCATCTAATGTCAAAAACTACAGAATGGTGTCCCTTCATTTTTTCTTACCAAAACACGTGAGCATGCTGTCTCTGACAAACTCTCTCGCCATCTCTCTCTGAATGATCTTCTTGACCCTAACCAGTCAGGCTTCAAGACGGATCAGTGAACCGAGACTGATCCTCTCTGTGTCATGCAGGCTGCCAAAGCTAAATCTCTCTCCTCTGTTTTCATCCTCCTAGATCTATCCGCTGCCTTCGACACCGTAAACCATCAGAGCCTCCTCTCCACCCTCAGGGCTAGGCATCTCAGGCTTTACACACTCTTGGATTGCATCCTCTAGCAGGCCGCTACTACCAGGTCATGTGGAGAGGACCTGTACCTGCACTATGTACTCTCACGATCGGTGTCCCCCAGGGCTCGGTTCTAGGCCCTCTTCTCTCTTTACACCAAGTCACTCGGCTAAGTCATATCCTCAAATGGTCTCTCCCCTTCTGACACCCAGGTGGCGACATGCATCTCTGCATGCCTGGACAACACACTGTCGTTCTCTGCAAACATCAAAGCAGTGACTAACTCCTGCAGGTTCCTGCTCTACAACATCCGTAGAGTGCGACCCTACCTTACACAGGAAGTGTGCAGGTCCTAATCCAGGCACTTGTCTTCTCCCATCTGGATTACTGCAATTCACTGTTGGCTGGGCTCCCGGTTTGTGGTATTCAACCTTCCCAGGTTCTCCAATGTCACTCTGTTCCTCCGCACACTCCATTGGCTTCCAGTCAAAGCTCACATCCATTACAAGACCATGGTACTTGCCTACGGAGCAGCAAGAGGAACTACGTGTCCCAACATTCAGGTTATGCTCAAAATTTACACCCCAACCCGAGCACTCCATTCTGTCTCTTGGTCCTCCCACCCCTACGGCTCCTGCTAAGCCCAGTACAAGGTCTTCTCTGTCCTGGCAACCCAATGTTGGAACTAGCTTCCCCATGAAGCTTCAAAGACTATCTTAAATAATCCCACAGCACCCTCCTCGCACCCCCTTCCCACCCTGAAAAAAAATGGATAAAATAATGCCTTTCTAACACTAAGAGCAACTTGGAGCATCTTCGAATTAGACGTTTGGAGGAATGTGGATGAACGTCTAAATCTGCAGTGCGACTGTGAGAGCTAGTTGTATATGATCTCTCACACTAATATCCTAAGATGTCACAATTTTATATGATACAACTCAAGCATGTGTGCACTAATGCACACACGCATGCACACATGTGTACTTGCGGGCACACACACACACATGTACACGTGCACGCAAGCTCGCACATACACAATGTGAACAATGTGATTTAAATTTTAAATTTCTATTCTTCCAAGACAGTCAGAATGTACACAAACCATTGTAGAGATTTTCTCAGGGGCAATGTTATTTAGTAAGAACAAGAGCTGTACACACAAGCATACCTCTTCTCCCACAGACACACACATGCGCACAGATTGAGAGTGAGAGTGAGAGAATGCCAGGGTCAACCCCTGAGATTCCACAAGTGGTGTTATGATTTGTTAAATAGCTCCACCTACAGTATACATTGCCCACTCCAACCAAAGGATAAATGACTCCAGTGTGTTCTCCTCACGACATAACTGCAACTTCAACATCCTTCTCTATAACTCAAACAGACAGTGTAGTACACGGTACCTTAAACACCCCAATTTTGAAACTCAAATACTTTCCCTGTGATAACATACCTCTAAGCAACCACTAAGCAGGCTGTCCAGACTATCAACACAAAGGGTCTTGATGGTTGGAATGGAGGCCTGGCTCTTTGAGGCAGTGTGGAGTCTTGATTTGCTCCACACTGGCGATTCACAACTTGTCACAACATATAAACATGAAATTCATCAAACGTCAAGACATCACTCACTTGTGGTTCAGTCACTGCAGGCTCTGTAGTCCTGACTGTGTCTTATTCCCAGATATTGTTCGACTGATGGGGACATAGACTGAACAAAAATATAAATGCAACAAGTGTTTGTCCCATATTTCATGAGCTTAAATAAAAGATCCCAGAAATGTTCCATACGCACATTAAGCATATTTCTCTCAAATGTCTTTCATAAATTGGTTTACATCCCTGTTAGTGAGCATATCTCATTTACCAAGATAATCCATCCACCTGACAGGTGTGGCATATGAAGAAGGTGAACAGCAGGATCATTCCACAGGTGCACCTTGTGCTAGGGACAATAAAAGGCCACTCCAAAATGTACACTTTTGTCACAACACAATGCCACAGATGTCTCAAGTTTTGAGGTAGCGTGCAATTGACATGTCCACCAGAGCTGTTGCCAGAGAATTAAATGTACATTTTTCTACCATAAGCCGCAGTCGTTATAGAGAATATGGCAGTACGTCCAACCAGCCTCACAAAAGACCATGTGTAACCCTGCCAGCCCAGGACCTCAACATCAGGCTTCTTCATTTGTCTGAGACCAGCCACCCGGACAGCTGATGAAACTGAAAGTTCGCAGAACCAAAGATTTTCAGCACAGACTGTCAGAAACCGTCTTGGGGAAGCTCATCTGCATGCTTGTTGTCCTCACCAGGGTCTTGACCTGACCGCAGATCGGCTTCATAACCAACTTCAGTGGGAAAATGCTGACCTTTGATGGCCACTGGCACGCTGGAGAAGTGTGCTCTTCAAGGATGAATCCATACTGGATCAACTGTACTGGGCAAATGGCAGACAGCATGAATGGCATCGTGTGGACAGGCGGTTTGCTGATGTTAACATTGTGAACTTGGTGGATAATGGTTATGGTATGGGCAGACATAAGCTACACACAATGAACACAATTTCATTTCATCAATGGCAATTTTAATGCACAGAGATACTGTGACGAGGCCCAATGTTGTGCCAATCATCCACCGCCATCATCTACTTTTTCAGCATGACAATGCACAGCCCCATGTCGCAAGGATCTGTACACAATTCCTGTAGGCTGAAAACGTCATAGTTCTTCCGTGGCCTGCGTACTCACCAGACATGTCATGCATTGAGCTTGTTTGGAATGCTCATGATCAATGTTTAGCACAGCGTGTTCCAGTTCCTGCCAATATCCAGCCACTTTGCACAACCATTGAAGAGGAGCAGGACAACATTCCACAGGCCACAATAAACATCTTAATCAACTCCATGCAAAGGAGATGCAAATAGTGGTCACACCAGATACTGACTGGTTTTGTGATCCACTCCTTTACATTTTTTAGGTATCTATGACCAACAAATACATATCTGTATTAGGGCCTAATGAATTTATTTAAATTGACTGCTCCACAAGTTTGGTTCATCCTTGGGAGCAATTTCTAAACGCCTGAAGGTACCACGTTCATCTGTACAAAATATAGTATGCAAGTATAAACACCATGGGACCACGCATCCGTCATACCGCTCAGAAAGGAGACGTGTTCTGTCTCCTAGAGATGAACGTACTTTGGTGCGAAAAGTGCAAATCAATCCCAGAATAACAGCAAAGGACCTTGTGAAGATTCTGGAGGAAACAGGTACAAAAGTAACGATATCCACAGTAAAACGAGTCCTATATCGACATAACCTGAAAGGCCGCACAGCAAGGAAGAAGCCACTGCTCCAAAACCGCCATAAAAAACAGACTACAGATTGTAATTGCACATGGGGACAAAGATCGTACTTTTTGGAGAAATGTCCTCTGGTCTGATGAAACAAAAATATAACTGTTTGGCCATAATGACCATCATTATGATTGGAGGAAGAAGGGGGAGGCTTGCAAGCAAAATAACATGCCATTCGTGAAGCACGGGGGTGGCTGCACCATGTTGTGGGGGTGCTTTGCTATAGGAGGGACTGGTGCACTTCACAAAATAGATGAATTAGTGAGGCAGGGAAATGATGTAGATATATTGAAGCAACATGAGGCAGGGAAAGGCATGAGGCAGGGAAATGATATAGATATATTGAAGCAACATCTCAAGACATCAGTCAGGAAGTTCAAGCTTGGTCGCAAATGGGTCTTCCAAATGGACAATGACCCCAAGCATACTTCCAAATTTGTGGCAAAATGGCTTAATTAAGGACAACAAAGTCAAGGTATTGGAGTGGCCATCATAAAGCCCTGACCTCAATCGTATAGACAATTTGTAGGCAGAACTGAAAAAGTGTGTGCGAGCAAGGAGGCCTACAAACTGACACAGTTACACCAGCTCCGTGAGGAGGAATGGGCCAAAATTCACCCAACTTATTGTGGGAAGCTTGTGGAAAGCTACCCAAAACGTTTGACCCAAGTTAAACAATTTATAGGCAATGCTACCAAATACTAATTGAGTGTATGTAAGCTTCTGACCCACTGGGAATGTGATGAAATAAATAAAAGCTGAAATAAATCATTCTCTCTGACATTTCACATTCTTAAAATAAAGTGGTGATCCTAACTGACCTAAAACAGGGAATTTTAGCTAAGATTAACACGGAGTTTAAATGTATTTGGGTAAGGTGTATGTACACTTCAACTGTATATATATATATTTTTCCACTAACTGTTAGTGAGCAGGTACTATCTCTTACAATACTGCCAATAAAATGTAATAATAAAAGCAACAAACATGCACATTCTGTCACTGGAGGAGTGGAAGGTAGGAGTGGAAGGTAGGAGTGGAAGGTAGGAGTGGAAGGTAGGAGTCAGGTGCAGAGAGCAGAGGGTTCAAGAAAAATAGCCTATTTATTCCGGCACAAGCGGTCATGCCCAAGCACAGGGCGGAAAACACTGACCAACCCAAAACACAGGGTAAAACAGTCCAAAGCACAAAACCACAGCCAACACTAAATGTGAACACAAAATAATACAAGCTTAAATAGGAATAGAAAATCAGGAAAACACAAATAGGAACAGGTGCAACTAATAAGACTAAACTAACAGAAAAGGAAAAAGGGATCGATGGCGGCTAGTAGGCCGGTGACGACGACCGCAGAGCACCGCCCGAACAGGCAGTGGAGCCAACTTCTAGTAGGCCGGTGACGACGACCGCCGAGCACCGCCCGAACAGGCAGTGGAGCCAACTTCTAGTAGGCCGGTGACGACGACCGCCGAGCACCGCCCGAACAGGCAGTGGAGCCAACTTCTAGTAGGCCGGTGACGACGACCGCCGAGCACCGCCCGAACAGGCAGTGGAGCCAACTTCTAGTAGGCCGGTGACGACGACCGCCGAGCACCGCCCGAACAGGCAGTGGAGCCAACTTCTAGTAGGCCGGTGACGACGACCGCCGAGCATCGCCCGAACAGGCAGTGGAGCCAACTTCTAGTAGGCCGGTGACGACGACCGCCGAGCACCGCCCGAACAGGCAGTGGAGCCAACTTCTAGTAGGCCGGTGATGACGACTGCCGAGCACCGCCCGAACAGGCAGTGGAGCCAACTTCTAGTAGGCCGGTGACGACGACCGCCGAGCACCGCCCGAACAGGCAGTGGAGCCAACTTCTAGTAGGCCGGTGACGACGACCGCCGAGCATCGCCCGAACAGGCAGTGGAGCCAACTTCTAGTAAGCCGGTGACGACGACCACCGAGCATCGCCCGAACAGGCAGTGGAGCCAACTTCTAGTAAGCCGGTGACGACGACCGCCGAGCACCGCCCGGACAGGCAGTGGAGCCAACTTCGGCGGGAGTCGTGACACATTCTGCATGACACATTCTTTAACAGTTTTATGATTTACGTTTTATTTGAAAGGCATCTTTACTGAAAACATTGCCTTTCACTCTTTTATCCAATTGTCTAGACTGGGCACACAGATTGATTTTGTCCATCGACACCAGACATGATCAGGACATACAGGTTGAAATATCAAAACTAAATCTGAACAAACTATATTAATTTGGGGACAGGTCAAAACACATGAAACATGCATTGACATTTAGCTTGCTAGCCTGCTGCTGCTATCTAACATTGGGTTGTTATTTTGAAATGCACAAGGTTATGTTTTTCTGAATTTTTAAAGAATTCTGACCCATATTGAGTCACACAAAATCTTGTGTTCTCTACTCCAACAATTCATCCACAGATAAAAGGGGGAACCTAGTTAGTTTCTAATCTCTCCTCCTTCAGTGTTCTTCTGTGGACTTTATATGTCAGTTGGCAACCAACTTTGACTGGATTGTGGACTTCAGCGTACTTGCAGCAAACTTGCAGTGTAACAGGTGTCAAGAAAGAGAACCAAGTTCTATTTTTAGTGCCTGGCTACGCAGTAGCATGCGAGCAATTTGGACACAATTATTGAATTTAAATGTACATTTATTTTGAAATGCACAGACACAGGCGGCAGAGTAGCCTGGTGGTTAGAGAGTTGGACTAGTAACTGAAAGGTTGCAAGTTCAAATCCCCGAGCTGACAAGGTACCAATCTGTCGTTCTGCCCCTGAACGGGCAGTTAACCCACTGTTCCTAGGCCATCATTGAAAATAAGAATTTGTTCTTAACTGACTTGCCTAGTTAAATAAAGGTCAAATAAAATAAATAAATAAACACGCAACGTGGCCGGTGTGGTCATGTCACTCCTAGGTAACACTCGTGCCTCAACCGATCTGTCTTGTTTTTTATTTTTTTATATAAAACAATTATTATTATTTCACCTTTATTTAACCAGGTAGGCAAGTTGAGAACAAGTTCTTATTTGCAACTGCGACCTGGCCAAGATAAAGCATGCTGTTCGACACATACAACAACTCAGATTCACATGGAATAAACAAAACATACAGTCAATAATAAGAATACTTTCGCAAGGCACTGTATATGCCCCTCCACTCTGTAGCATTGGTTACTGTCGCCTACTGACAACTTTACAAGCATAATTCAGGAATTAGGGCCCTTTTTTTCAATTTTCGCCTAAAATGACATACCCAAATCTAACTGTCTGTAGCTTAGGCCCTGAAGCAAGGGTATGCATATACCATGAAAGGAAACACTTTGAAGTTTGTGGAAATGTGAAAGGAATGTAGTAGAATACAACACATTTCATCTGGTAGAAAATAATACAAAGAAAAAACCAACCGTTTTTTGTATTTATTTTGTTGCATCTTTGAAATGCAAGAGAGAGGCCATAATGTATTATTCCAGTCCATGTGCAATTTCGATTTTGGCCACCAGATGGCAGCAGTGTATGTGCAAAGTTTTAGATTGATCTAATGAACCATTGCTTTTCTGTTCAAAATGTTGTATCAAGACTGCCCTAATGTGCCTAATTTGTTTATTAATAACTTTTCATGTTCAAATCTGTGCACTCTCCTCAAACAATATCATGGTATTACTTCACTGTACTATCTACTGTAAATTGGACAGTGCAGTTGGATTAACAAGAATGTAAGCTTTCTGCCAATATCAGATATGTCTTTGTCATGGGAAATGTTCTTGTTACTTACAAGCTCATGCTAATTGCATTAGCCTACGTTAACTCTACCGTCCACAGGGGACCCACCAATCCTGAAGAAGTTTTAATTAGAGCAGAATGGATTGACTTGTTCAATGGGATGGCAGAAGCAGAAGTGTCATTTGAAGCTGAAAGGACGTTGAGTACAGTTAGAGAGAAAGATGAGTGGACAACAGTGAAGTCCAAGAATGGAACAAAAAGGGCAAAAATTGTTGTGGAAAATGAGTCTGATGAATCGTTGTTTGTTATAGTATGTTTTTGGGATGAGGATGTTCATTTGGGAAACCCCTTTGAAGTCATGAGGAAGGTGAGGAAGGCATTGGGAAAAGTGGATACAGTCAAAGTAACCAGGAGTGGTGTGGTGTTGATATTGTGTGTATCAAAAGAGTAAAAGGAGTGTGCATTGTGGTTCACGAAATTATCGACGAATGAAGTGGACAGTTTTGATTTTCGGAGCAGGGCACCGGTAAAATACGTTATCTCTGGCGTCCTGTCGGACATTGATAATCAATATCTTAGGCCAGAAATTCCAGGAGTAGTTAACGCACGTCGCTTGATCCGTATGGACAATGGAAGAAATTATCTAAGTTATCTGTATTATTGATGTCTGATGAGTATTTACCACCCTATGTAAACTTGGGATAAAAAGTTTGGCCGTGTTAAGTGTTTACAGACAGAAGGAATATGTCATTGAATATGCAAAATGTTGTAACTGTGTTGGGGATCATATTTCCAAATTCCCTGAGTGCCTCATCAGGTTGAAAGAGGTTGATGTGTCAAGTATCAGGGCTGTACAACAAATCTCCTATGTGGAGGCAATGAAGAGAGTTAAAGGGGTGAGAGGCAACAGTTCTGAAGAAGACATAGTGGTGGATGCACCACAAACAGTTGCAAAAGTTAAACATCAATCAATCTGGATACACTTATTGTGAAGGTGGATTTTGTAGCATTTATATCCACAGTTAATAATTGTACTTCTCAAGTGTCCAAGAAATCCAAGAACCTGGGCATCATTATATCTGCAGCTGAGAAGTGTCTGGGACTCCAAGACTTAATGACAGAAGCACTGCAAGGACTACTGTTGCCAGGAAATGTCCCTCCATCACAGGATTCCTCTAAGCCTGTGTGAACTAATTACTAACCTGATTAAAACAGAAAAGCAGGCTGATTTAGTTTAATTAACATTTGGTTTTTGATAGTTTGTATGGACATTGTTTTATATTGTATATTTTGGATGCTGAAAAGGAACAAAAGTCAAGATGTTAACCTATAAATGTCTTGGGTTCAAACTGATTCAGAACTTTATTTTGCTGGTCGAAACAGTGGAACAGAATGGAAAAAAGTATGGTTCTGTTCGGAACTAAACGATTTGAAAATAATTTTGGTTGAAACCCATGGACTGTTCTAAGAAATCAACATGTATCTGACTGACCGCTGGAACTGTGCCTTGCTACTTTGTCACATTTGGCCAACGCGATAATGCAGCAGAGAGCAGTCAGCTGTTTTGTAGCACTCGGCGCACTGACCATGGCAGAACAGACATCATGAAAAGTAATAAGTCCAATAGCTAGAACTTCACTACACTAGCTAACGAGCTAGCTAGCTGTAGAGCGTATTCAGCATTGAGTGTGTGAACTGGTGTTGTTAGCATCCCTGCCGTTCGTTTCATATGGATTGATTTGAGTTTAGTTCACAAGCTAGCGTTTTGTGTACATTTCTAATTTCATAAATATTTTACAAAAAAACTGAAAATAAGCTACAGGTTTATAGTATTTGGTAAGATTAACTCTGACTCTTTTGAGGTGAAAGGGGGTTCAGTGGACGATGTTACCTTGGTAACATTTTAAAATGTTTGGGCAGCATATTGTAGCCGGACTTCTTTTTAGCATCCCATGAGAGTTTACGAGATATCAGACAGATCAGTTGTCACACCCTGACCTTAGAGATCCTTTTTATGTCTCTATTTTGGTTTGGTCAAAGGCGTGAATTGGGGTTGGCATTCTATGTTTTCTATTTCTGTTTGGTTGGGTGTGGTCCTCAATCAGAGGCAGCTGTCTATCGTTGTCTCTGATTGAGAACCATATCTAGGTAGCCTTTTCCCACCTGTGTTTTGTGGGTAGTTGTTTTCTGTTTTTGTGTCTGCACCAGACAGAACTGTTTCGGTTTCGTTCCTTCTCTTTGTAATTTTTGTTATTTCAGTGTTCAGTTTAATAAAAATCATGAAAACGTATCACACTGCATCTTGGTCCTCTCCTTCCAACAGCCGTTACATCAGTGCAGATGGCTGTCATGTGAGACAGCTTTTATGCAGACATACATAAGTCAAATATCCAGACATAAGTCAAATGAAATCAAACTTTATTTATATATCACAAGTATACAACAAGTATATTAATTAAAAACTGATTAAAGTAATCTATGCAGTAATATATGAAGTAATAAACATGAGGTTCATCTAGCATAGTCTTTTAGAGCAGATTGAGGGTAGTGTGTAGTGACAGGGTTTGTTGTTCCAGCGCTTATGTACTGTAGAGAGAAAATACACAAGTCAATATATGCACTGTATATCCTAGAATATCTTTATACTATTTTTATTTGACAAAATAGGTGTTTGTTGTGTTTGTTAAATATGTGTGTGCCATTTTAAGAGTACACAGAAGTTATGTGTTTAGGGAGAGAAAAACAGATACAGAAAGCATTGTATGCATTGTAAGACTACGAGACAAAATATGAATAAACAAGCCCAGGTTTCACATATTTCTCACACTGTATTACACTCTTTTTACTAAGAACAACTACACAACAAGGTGGTACTCTGCTATACAATGGTTGATATACTGTATATATAGCTATATCCTTTACCGCCAAAGTTCATCTCTAGGCATCTCTCTCTGTTGTTGTTGCTAGGCTCTCCTGGGTTCCAGCCATGGTAATCAAACCTGGACCCGTCGCTCCAAAGCCATATCGTGTTCTGTTCACAAACCCCACCCGCACACAGACAGTCAGTCAATGTAGGCCGAGTGTATTAGTCTCAAATTGTTAGAGAGTTTCTAACATTGACTGAATCAAAAATAGGGATATTATAGAGGCATATCAAAATGTAAGAAGAAAAAATAAATAGAAACAGTTAATGTTGTTGTTTTGGTTTTGTTCTCTCTGTAGTTTAAATTAGAAAAGTAAGGTAAATTACGCTGAGCAAAAATATAAACGCAACATGTAAAGTTTTGGTCCTATGTTTCATGAACTGAACTAAATGATCCCAGAAATTTTACATAAACGCAAAAAGCTTATTTCTCCCAAATGTTGACAAATTTGTTGACATCCCTGTTAGTGAGCAGTTCTCCTTTACTAAGATAATCTGTCCACCTGACAGGTGTGGTATATCAAGAAGCTGGTTAAACAGCATGATCATTACACCATTGCATCTTGTGCTGGGGACAATAAAAGGCCTCTCTTTGTCACACAACACAATGCCACAGATGTCTCAAGTTTTGAGGGGAGCGTGCAATTGGCATGCTGACGGCAAGAATGTCCTCCAAAGCTGTTACCAGAGAATTTAGGGTTCATTACTCTACCATAAGCCACCTCCAATGTAGTTTTAGAGATTTTTACAGTACTGTTCATCGAACCGGCCTCACAACCGCAACGTGTATGGCGTCGTGTGGATGAGCGGTTTGCTGATGTCAACGTTGTGAACAGAGTGCCCCATGGTGGCGGTGTGATTATTGTGTGGGCAGGCAATAAACTACGGACAACAAACACAATTGCATTTTACAAATGATGAGATCCTGAGGCTCATTGTAGTGGCATTCTTCTTTCGCCATCACCTCTTGTTTCAGCATGATAACGCACAGCTCCATGTCGCAAGGATCTGTTCACAAATCCTGGAAGGCTGAAAATGGCCTGCATACCATTGAGCATGTTTGGCATGTACTGGATCGACGCGTACGCACAGGCATTGAAGAAGAGTGGGACAACATTCCACAGGCCACAATCAACAGCCTGGTCAACTCCATGTGAAGGAGATGTGTCGCGCTGCAGGATGCAAATGGTGGTCACACCAGATACTGGCTGGTTTTCTGATTCACGTCCCACGGACCCTTTTTTTAAAGTATCTGTGACCAACAGATTAGGGCCTAAATAATTTATTTCAATTGACTGATTTCATTATATGAACAGTAACAGTAAAATCTTGGAAATTGTTGCATTTATATTTTTGTTCAGCATAAATAAAACATTAAGCAAAATGTAACGATATTAAAGAACAGTTTACATAGACAGCATCAGAGCCTCCGATCCAGGTGCCTGGGAACCCATTGGTATGGCTCCTAACCAGCTCCTGAAGAAAATGATACTCCTGGGAGTTGTGAACTGACGCCAGGTTCGCTCCAAAGTGCACACAGTACCGCTAGAGGGGCAGAGACATTTTCAGACAGAGAATAGAATACAGAGTAATTGTGCTTGTATTGTATTCTACTTGCAAGTTGTAATTGTTATTAAAAAAACAATGCCGTCTAACGTTTGCTGATACAGATATGTGTTCACTGTACCTCTGCCTCAATCCATGTGCTGGGGCCATGTACAAACATCAAACAGCGGGATCCGTATTTGGTCCAGCCTGAGGGACACAAGCTCCTGCTCTCTACCCCCACCTCCTCTTGCACCTCCTGCTCCTCCTCATGCACCTCCTGCTCCTCCTCCTGCACCTCCTGCTCCTCCTCATGCACCTGCTGCTCCTCCTCCTGCACCTTCTGCAACTCATGCAGCTCCGCCACCATCTTAGCCTCTGTAAGTCAAAGTGATACACACCCCATATTATGTTGCATCTGTTACCACCAGGGGTTTAAAATGGCAGACGGTTTTTGTTCAACACAGTTTGCCTCCTCTCCTTTGTCCTCTACAAAAACATAGACACCAGAGACAAGTCAATGATGATGGTGGAATATTAGCTAGTTGAGTGGAGACATAAATTCTGACGTTTTACTGCAGGGGGCCGTATAAAACCTACCAAAAGCAAGGAGTTGATCCACATCATTGGCCTCCTGTAAGGGCTCTGAAACATCAACAGTGGTGTTATTTTAAATACAACACATACACATACACATACACATACACATACACATACACATACACATACACATACACACACCACAGGAGGTTGGTGGCACCTTAATTGGGGAAGACGGGCTTGTGGTAATGACTGGAGTGGAATCAGTGGAACGGTGTCAAATATACACAGACAACAACATAAAAAATACAGAATGAATAATGTAAAGTGTGTGTTTGTGTGTCTCTTACTTGCATTGCCCAAAGCCAAGGCAGCGCTGAGAAGCAGAAGAATGGTCATCATCGCCATGGTGATAGTCTCCTTGGAGAGAGAGAGAGAGAGAGAGAAGAGAGAGAGGGAAACAGGGAGAAGAGGTCAAAACAAATTCAGCAACAGAGAATACTTCAGAGTGCGTAGAAAACATACTTGTTGTCGAGTGAATCACAGGTAGATACCGTAGGTTCTGTTCAGATGGAGAGAGAGGAGCACCTTTATACACCTGGCCACAAGGAAGCAACTATTATTTTTAGTTAACTAATATATTGACTTGTTTATGGGGCATTCCGTAGAAATGGATCAAAGTGCAAAATAACAGGATCATATGTGCTTATGGCTCGGTTCTTATTATCATAATTAAGTGAAGAGTTTCGTTCCAAAACGCTATATCCACCAGTTTTTCTAAAGTGTGTTTTTTCATAGGAATTTATGGTACCTTCATGTGTGTGGGTAAAATATTTTATTAACAGATTTTGGATGTGTATTAAAATGTTTGTTTTTTTGTATACCAAACGTGTCGAACGCATTCTACAGGGATGCTGGCCTATGTTGACTCCAATGCTTCCCACATTTGTTTCAGGTTGGCTGGATGTCCTTTGGGTGGTGGATCATTATTGATACACACGGGAAACTGTTCAGTGTGAAAAAACCCAGCACCGTTGAAAGGAACTCAGTGAGCTCCAAAAGTATTGGGACAGTGACACATTGTTTGTGGTTTTGGCTCTGCACTCCAGAACTTTGGATTTGAAATGATACAATACACTATATTTCTAAACATGTGTACACTAATGTGGATGCTAACATGATTAATGAATCACAAATAATGATGAGTGAAAAAGTTAGACAAACAAATATCATCCCCCCAAAAATGCTAACCTCCCCTGTTATTGTAATAGTGAGAGGTTAGCATGTCTTGGGGGTATGTTATTTCTGCACTTGTAACTTTCTCATTCATCATTATTCACGATTCATTCAAGACTATCCGTAATCATGGTAGCATCCAGATGAATGTAGAACTGTTTAGAAACATGTTATATTCTTATTTACAATAAAAGTGATTCCAAAATGACATAATACATGACTTACCATTAATTTCGATTGGGCACAAAATAATCTTAAAAACAACCAAAACAAACAGCAAACGCATCCAACAAGTTTGTAGAGTCACAATCTTGATGTAATGATTGCTTACAAGGAATATGGGACAAAATACTAAACCTTTGACTACTTTATTAACATAAGTGAATATGTCCGAATACTTTTTGTCCCCTAAAATTGGCTGACTATTTACAAAAAGTGCTGTAATTTCTAAATGGTTCTCCCGATACGGATGTCAATACCCTCAAATTAAAGCTGACAGTCTGCACTTTAACCTCAGTTATTGTATCAGTTATTGTATCATTTCAAATCCAACGTGCTTGAGTACAGAACCAAACAACAAAACATGTGTCACTGTCCCAATACTTATGGACCTCACTGTAAACATTTTGTTTTGCCCATTCACCCTATGAATGGCACACATACACAATCCATAACCTGTCTCTTCCCCTTCATCTACACTTATTGATGTGTATTTAACAAGGGACATCAATAAGGGATCATAGCTTTCACCTGGATTCACCTGGTCAGTCTATGTCATGGAAAGAGCAGGTGTTCTCAGTGTTTGGTACTCATATTGTTTAGCTGGAATGGAATGTCCCCGTTCTGTATATTTGACTGATATGTGGTTGTCTCACCCAGCCATCTTAAAATGTACAATGCAGATGTTTCTTTTATCTCAATATCAAATCGTTTCTGGGTAACCATTATGCACTTTACTGTGATTTGTTTTAAATTAATATGTTCAAAAATAAAACAAAACAAGCTTCTATCGCGAAGGGTAATTTCTCAAGTAAGAATTTTACTAGGACTGTCTGGGACTGGTCTGAGTGGTCTGAACATGTTCTGATATTGGCAGAGAAGTTTGGATCTCTCTTTCTTATTGGTTTATATATTTTTTTACGGAATGGTGATGTCACCACAGAAGGACAAATCTCCATCCCACCAAAACAGATTAAAATCTCAGGCCGTTTTAGGCCATCTTTTCAAACAGCTCTATTCCAACCTCATGGAGTGGAAATACACACATATACATAAATATATACATATATACATATACACATATATATATATACACACATACATATATATATATATATATATATATATATATATACATATATATATACATAAATATATACATATATACATATACACATATATATATATACACAACATACATATATATATATATACACACACACATATATATATATATATATATATATATATATATATACACACATACATATATACATACATATATATAGTTGAAGTCAGAGGTTTGCATACTCCTTAGCCAAGTACATTTAAACTCACGCACAAATCCTGACATTTAATCAGAGCAAAAACTCCGTCTTAGGTCAGTTAGGATCACCACTTTCTTTTAACAATGTGAAATGTGAGAATAATAGTAGAGAGAATGATTTATTTCAGCTTTTATTTCTTTCATCACATTCCCAGTGGTTCAGAAGTTTACATACACTCAATTAGTATTTGGTAGCATTGCCTTTAAATTGCTTAACTTGGGTCAAAAATTTACCACAATAAGTTGGGTGAATTTTGGCCCATTCCTCCTGATGGAGCTGGTGTAACTGAATCTAATTTGTTGGCCTCCTTGCTCGCACACACTTTTTCAGTTCTGCCCACACATTTTCTATGCGATTGAGGTCATGGCTTTGTGATGGTCACTCCAATGTTGCTTCAATATATCCACATTTTTCCTACCTCATGATGCTAACTATTTTGTGAAGTGCACCAGTCCCTCTTGCAGCAAAGCACCCCCACAACATGATGCTGCCACCCCTGTGCTTCACGATTGGGATGGTGTTCTCCCCCTTCTCCCTCCAAACATAACAATGGACATTATGGCCTAACAGTTCTATTTTTGTTTCATTAGACTAGAGGAAATTGCTCCAAAAAGAACGATCTTTGTCCCCATGTGCAGTTGCAAACCATAGTCTGGCTTTATGGCTGTTTTGGAGCAGTGGCTTCTTCGTTGCTGAATGTCTATATAGGTCACGTTTTACTTTGGATATAGATACTTTTGTACCTGTTTCCTCCAGCAACTTCACAAGGTCCTTTGTTGTTGTTCTGGGATTGATTTGCACTTTTTGCACCAAGGTGCATTCATCTCTAGGAGACAGAACGCATCTCCTTCCTGAGCGGAGTGACGGCTGCGTGGTTCCATGATGTTTATACTTGCATACTATTGTTTGTACAGATGAACGTGGTACCTTCAGGCGTTTAGAAATTGCTCCCAAGGATGAACCAGACTTGTGGAGGTCTACAATTGTTTTTCTGAGGTCTTGGCGGATCCTCCCATGATGTCAAGCAAAGAGGCACTGAGTTTGAAGGTAGGCCTTGAAATACATCCACAGTTACTCCTCCAATTGACTCAAATGATGTCAACTAACCTATTAGAAGCTTCTATAGCCATGGCATCATTTTCTGGAATTTTCTAAGCTGTTTAAAGGCACAGTCAACTTAGTGTACGTACATTTCTGTGAAACATTGAATTATAAGTGAAATAATCTGTATGTAAACAATTTTTGGAAAAATGACCTTGTGCACAAAGTAGATGTCCGCTACATACAGATCTCATATTACTGCCGTATTGGGGGATGTTAGAATGTCTTGGTACATACAGTACCAGTCAAACAATTGGACACACCTACTCATTCCAAATCAAATTTATTTATATAGCCCTTCTTACATCAGCTGATATCTCAAAGTGCTGTAAAGAAACCCAGCCTAAAACCCCAAACAGCAAGCAATGCAGGTGTAGAAGCATGGTAGCTAGGAAAAACTCACTAGAAAGGCCAAAACCAGGCTGTGACGGGTGGCCAGTCCTCTTCTGGCTGTGCTGGGTGGAGATTATAACAGAACATGGCCAACATGTTCAAATGTTCATAAATGACCAGCATGGTCAAATAACAATAATCACAGTAGTTGTCAAGGGTGCAACAAGTCAACACCTCAGAAGTAAATGTCAGTTGGCTTTTCATTGCCGATCATTAATAGTATCTCTACCGCTCCTGCTGTCTCTAGAGAGTGGAAAACAGCAGGTCTGGGACAGGTAGCACATCCGGTGAAAATGTCAGGGTTCCATAGCTGCAGGTAGAACAGTTGAAACTGGAGCAGCAGCACGGCCAGGTGGACTGGGGACAGAAGGAGTCATCATGCCAGGTCATCCTGAGGCATGGTCCTAGGGCTCAGGCCCTCCGAGACAGAGAAAGGGAGAAAGAGAGAATTAGAGAGAGCATACTTAAATTCACACAGGACACCGGATAAGACAGGTAAAGTACTCCAGATATAACAGGCTGACACTAGCCCCTCGACACAAACTACTGCAGCATAAATACTGGAGGCTGAGACAGGAGGGGTCAGGAGACACTGTGGCCCCATCCGAACATACCCCCGGACAGGGCCAAACAGGCAAGATATAACCCCACCCACTTTGCCAAAGCACAGCCCCCACACACTGGAGGGATATAGCCCACAAAGATCTCCGGCCATGGCACAACCCAAGGGGGGGCGTCAACGCAGACAGGATGATCAAGTCAGTGACTCAACCCACTCAAGTGACGCACTCCTCCTAGGGGCGGCATGGAAGAGCACCAGTAAGCCAGTGCCTCAGCCCTTGTAATAGGGTTAGAGGCAGAGAATCCCAGTGGAGAGAGGGGAACCGGCCAGGCAGAGACAGCAAGGGTGGTTCGTTGCTCCAGAGCCTTTCCGTTCACCTTCACACTCCTGGGCCAGACTACACTCAATAATAGGACCTACTGAAGAGATGAGTCTCAATAAAGACTTAAGGGTTGAGACCGAGTCTGCGTCTCTCACATGGGTAGGCAGACCATTCCGTAAAAATGGAGCTCTATAGGAGAAAGCCTCCAGCTGTTTGCTTAGAAATTCTAGGGACAATTAGGAGGCCTGCGTCTTGTGACCGTAGTGTACGTGTAAGTATGTACGGCAGGACCAAATCGGAAAGATAGGTAGGAGCAAGCCCATGTAATGCTTTGTAGGTTAGCAGTAAAACCTTGAAATCAGCCCTTGCCTTGACAGGAAGCCAGTGTAAGGAGGCTAGCACTGGGATATGATTTTTTTAAATTGGTTCTAGTCAGGATTCTAGCAGCCGTATTTAGCACTAACTGAGGTTTACTTAGTGCTTTATCCGGGTAGCCGGAAAGTAGAGCATTGCAGTGGTCTAACCTAGAAGTAACAAAAGCATGGATTACTTCTGCATCATTTTTGGACAGAAAGTTTCTGATTTTTGCAATGTTACGTAGATGGAAAAAAGCTGTCCTTGAAACAGTCTTGATACGTTCATCAAAAGAGTGATCAGGGTCCAGAGTAACGCCGATGTCCTTCACAGTTTTATTTGAGACGACTGTTCAACCATCAAGATTAATTGTCAGATTCAACAGAAGATCTCTTTGTTTCTTGGGACCTAGAACAAACATCTGTTTTGTCCGAGTTTAAAAGTAGAAAGTTTGCAGCCATCCACTTCCTTATGTCTGAAACACAGGCTTCTAGCGAGGGCAATTTTGGGGCGTCACCATGTTTCATTGAAATGTGCAGCTGTGTGTCATCCACATAGCAGTGAAAGTTAACATTATGTTTTCGAATGACATCCCCAAGAGGTAAAATATACAGTGAAAACAATATTGGTCCTAAAACGGAGCCTTGAGGAACACCGAAATTGACAGTTGATTTGTCAGAGGACAAACCATTCACAGAGTCAAACTGATATCTTTCCGACAGATAAGATCTGAACCAGGCCAGAACTTGTCCGTGTAGACTAATTTGGGTTTCCAAACTCTCCAAAATAATGTGTTGATCGATGGTATCAAAAGCAGCACTAAGGTCTAGGAGCACGAGGACAGATGCAGAGCCTCGGTCTGACGGCATTAAAAGGTAATAAACCACCTTCACAAGTGCAGTTTCAGTGCTATGATGGGGTCTAAAACCAGACTGAAGCATTATACATTGTTTGTCTTCAAGAAGGCAGTGAGTTGCTGCGCAACAGATTTTTCAATTGTTTTGGGAGGAATGGAAGATTCGATATGGGCAGATAGTTTTTTTATATTTTCTGGGTCAAGGTTGGGCTTTTTCAGAAGAGGCTTTATTACTTCCACTTTTAGTGAGTTTGGTCCACATCCTGTGGATAGAGAGCGTTTATTATGTTCAACATAGGAGAGCCAAGCACAGGAAGCAACTCTTTCAGTAGTTTAGTTGGAATTCCAGGATTTCTCTTTATTTTTACTATTTTCTACATTGTAGAATAATAGTGAAGACACCAAAACTATGAAACAAATATGGAATTATGTAGTAACCAAAAAAAGTGTTAAACAAATCTAAATATATTTTATCGCCTTGACAGCTTTGCACACTCTTATTCTACAATGTAGAAAATAGTAAAAATAAAGAAAACCCTTGAATGGGTAGGTGTGTCCAAAACTTTGACTGGTACTGTATGTAGAAATAGACATAAAATGTCATGTCATACAAAATATTAAAAACACAGGTTAAAAGAAGAGATCAATAGTCATATATTTAGTGTCTGTAGTGCGGCATGTAGCTATAGAATATTAACGTATTGTTTGCTCTGACAGTAGAGGGGTGTTAGGTCAGTTGTTTATTACAGGATGAAAAACCCATATTCCTTTTTTGGGGGGGGGTGTGCATCTTTATGTAAAATATTTTAAATTCAGTCAAATGTATTTTATAAAGCCTTTCTTACTTCAGCAGTTGTCACAAATTAGTTTACAGTGCTTTGAAGTTGCCCAGCTTAAACTCTCAAAGAGCAAGCTAAGAAGGCACAGGCAGAACCACAGTGGCTAGGAACAAAGGAACCCCACAGTATAAGGAAGGAACCTAGAAAGAAACTAGGTAATTAATCATATTCTGCTGTGAACTTCATGCTGTGCTTTCTGCAGTGCTCCTACAATATAGCAAATTGCAACATATAGCCTTTTTCCTGGATACTCTTGACCCTTTTCCTGTCAAAAAAAGTACTTGTGTGGATCTATAATATCAAGCAGTGTTGAGACTTACTAATGTAAATCTTAAGATTGACTGAACTTGTTACCCCTTTAGTTATTAAATGGGAAACCTAACCACCATCTATGTTACCTGCTGCCTAATGTTTCACTGTTGTAGAGTGAATCACAGGTAGATACCGTAGGTTCTGCTCAGATGGAGAGAGAGGAGCACCTTTACACACCTGGTCACAAGGAAGCAGTTATTATTTTTTAACAATTGTTAACTAATACATTGACTTGTTTATGGGGCATTCCATAGAAATGGATCAAAGTCTGCATTTGTGTTTGTAAGTGTGTGTGTGTGTGTGTGTGTGTGTGTGTGTGTGTGTGTGTGTGTGTGTGTGTGTGTGTGTGTGTGTGAGCTATTTAATTTTAGGGAGGACAATTTTTATGAGCATGGCCTTATTCATGTTACAGCATATTGGATGACTCATTCATATTCCATTCGCCCAGTTCAATATAACATTGATAGGTTTAGGCTACAACATTATGCTCAAATCTTCCCTGTACCCATCATGAGGTTGCTACAACCTAGCCAGTGGTGTAAAGTACTTATTTAAAAATACTTGAAAGTACTAGTTTCCCGCAGTTTTTTTGGAGTATCTGTACTTTACAAAAATATAAAAATGGTTAACTTTTACTTCACTACATTCCTAAAATAAAATAATGTACTTTTTATTACATACATTTTCCCCTGACACCCAAAAGTGCTCGTTACATTTTGACAGGAATATGGTCCAGTTCACACATATCAAGAGAACATCCCGGGGCAGCAGGGTAGCCTAGTGGTTAGAGCATTAGACTAGTAACCGAAAGGTTGCAAGTTCAAATCCCCAAGCTGACAAGGTACAAAATCTGTCATTCTTCCCCTGAGCAGGCAGTTAACCCACTGTTCCTAGGCCGTCATTGAAAATAAGAATTTGTTCTTAACTGACTTGCCTAGTAAAATAAAGGTAAAAAAAACAGAAACTTGGCTCATTCATCCCCATCCTCTCCCCTGTAACCATTCCCCAGGTCATTGCTGTAAATGAGAATGTGTTCAGTCAACTTACCTGGTAAAATAACAGATAAATGTAAATAATCGTGTATGTGACCAATGCACTTTGATCTGAAACCCTACCTCTTCAAAGACTATCTTAAATAATTCCACAATGCCCCCTTTGCACCCCCTTCTCAGCCAAAAAGGGAACAAAAATAATGCCTTTCTAACACTCAGAATAACTTGGAGCAACTTCGATCTCTCACACTAAAATTCTAAGATGCATATCTGTATTTCCAGTCATGTGAAATCCATAGATTAGGGCCTAATGAATTTAGTTCAATTGACTGATTTCCTTATATGAACTGTAGTTAGTAAAATCTTTAAAATTGTTCCCATGTTCCGTTCGTATTTTTTTCAATGTAGTTTCCAAGGGGACTTTGCTTGGGTGGTATTTTCACTATTACTTTCAGCTTGGGCCCGAATAACTTGTGTTGTTGAATCTGCTGTTATTACAGTGATACAACATGTCCACTAACATTGGGGACTCATAGCAACTCTAATTTGCTTATGCATTATAAATTGTCTTGGTGATCATTGGGTACCTTCATATGCCTAAATACACAGTTGTTGGTGGTAAAAATAATTCCACAACTGACATTGAATCCCACCATGTGCTCCAAATGTAACATCACTAATGACCAACTCTAGGCCGGGATTCAATCAGAGGGGCATTATAACGCAGTGAGATGGGCAGCCGACAATGTGCCTTTTAAAAGAATTTTCACTGACGTTTGCTGAGATCGCATTCACTGTAAATGACCTTTAAAGTCAATATCGGCTGCCTGAAATTGAATCCCAGCCCCATGGTCACAAGTTGGAGGCACATTGACTGTTGGGCTCGCAATAACCACAACAATTAAATATAACATAACTAATTGCTATGCCGTAAATCATTCCCATATAATAACATAGAAACTCTCAAATAAAAATGTATTGGTCACATACACATGGTTAGCAGATGTTAATGTGAGTGTAGCAAAATGCTTATGCTTCTAGTTC
This sequence comes from Oncorhynchus masou masou, assembly GCF_036934945.1. Classification (NCBI taxonomy): domain Eukaryota; kingdom Metazoa; phylum Chordata; class Actinopteri; order Salmoniformes; family Salmonidae; genus Oncorhynchus; species Oncorhynchus masou. The sequence continues at coordinate 13,703,377 of NC_088217.1, read as the reverse complement.
CGACAATGCTGTAACATCTAACAAGTAATCTAGCAAATTCACAACAACTACCTTATGCACACAAATGTAAGGGATGAATAAGAATATGTACATATAAATATATGGATGAGCGGGTTTTCAGTCTCAGCTTTGATGCACCTGTACTGATCAAGTGCTGTAGGTGTCCTGGAGGGCAGGTTGCCCCCGGTGATGTGTTGTGTTGTCTATGTGGGCGGACCATTTCAGATTGTCTGTGACGTTGTGTGCTGAGGAAATGACCTTCACTACTGTCTTGTCGATATGGATGGGGGTTGCTCCCTCTGCTGTTTCCTGAAGTCCACGATCATCTCTTTGTTGATGTTGAGTGACACCACACTCCGAGGGCCCTCACCTCCTCCCTGTAGGCCGTCCGGTCGTTGTTGGTAATCAAGCCTACCACTGTAGTGTCGTCTGTAAACTTCATGATTGAGTTGGAGGTGTGCATGGCCACACAGTCATGGGCGAACAGGGAGTACAGGAGAGGGCTGAGCCCGCACCCTTGTGAGGCCCCAGTGCTGAGGATCAGCGGGGTGGAGATGTTGTTTCCTACATTCACCACCTGGGGGTGGCCCGTCAGAAAGTCCAGGACCCAGTTGCACAGTGCGGGGTCGAGACCCAGGGTCTCAAAAGCTTAATGAGGAGTTTGGAGGGTACTCTGGTGTTAAATGCTAAGCTGTAGTTTATGAACAGCATTCCTACATAGGTATTCCTCTTGTCCAGATGGGATAGGGTAGTGTGCAGTGTGATGGCGATTGCATTGTCAGTGGACCTATTGGGACAGTATGCAAATTGGAGTGGGTCTAGGGTATCAGGTAAGGTAGAGGTGATATGATCCTTGACTAGTCTCTCAAAGCACTTCATGATGACAGAAGTGAGTGCAACGGGGCAATAGTCATTTAGTTCAGTTACCTTAGCCTTCTTGAGGACAGGAACAATGGTGTCCATCTTGAAGCAGGTGGGGACAGCAGACTGGGATAAGGATTGATTGAATATGTCTGTAAACACACCAGTCAGCTGGTCTGCGCATGTTGAGGACACGCCTATGGATGCTGACAGGGCCGGCATTCTTGCGAGGGCTAACATTTTTAAATGTTTTACTCACGTTGGCCACAGAGGAGAGCCAGCAGGCTTTGGTAGCAGGCCGTGTCAGTGGCACTGTATTGTCCTCAAAGCGAGCAAAGAAGTTGTTTGAATTGTCTGGGAGCAAGCCATCGATGTCCGCGACGGGGCTGGTTTTCATTTTGTAATCCGTGATTGACTGTAGACCCTGCCACATACGTCTCGTGTTTGAGCCATTGAATTGCGACTCTACTTTGCCTTTATACTGAAACTTTGCTTGTTTGATTGCCTTGTGAAGAGAATAGCTACACTGTTTGTATTCGTTCATGTTTCCAGTCGCTTTGTCATGATTAAAAGCAGTGCTTTGCAATTCCAGTTTTGCACGAATGCTGCCATCAATCCATGGTTTCTGGTTAGGAAAAGCTTTAATAGTCACAGTGGGTACAACATTGCATATGCACTTACTAATAAACTCGCTCACTGGGTCAGCGCATACATCAATTTTAATGTCTGGGGCTATCTGGAACATATCCCAGTCCACGTGATCGAAGCAATCTTGAAGCATGGAATCCGATTGGTCAGACCCAGTGTTGGATAGACCTGTGCACTGGCGTTTCCTGTTTAAGTTTCTGTCTATAGGCTGAGAGCAACAAAATGGAGTCATGGTCAGATTTGCTAAGGCAGTGAAGGAGAGGGCTTTGTATGCATTGCGGAAGTTAGAGTAGCAATGATCCAGAATGCTACCAGTCCGTGTCGCGTATTCGATATGCTGATAGAATTTAGGTTTCTTCCTTCACAGACTGCATGAAATTATGATCTCTTCCTAAATATTTGGTCAAATTATTAATTTTGTGTATGGTTTCCTAGAAACAAGGACGGCTCAACTTACCTCTTCGTCTCAACTTACCCCACTTTCCCCTAAAGAGTTCAATCAAGTTTCAATTGTCAATTTTCAAGTTTGTTAGTCGTATATACAGGATACACAAGGTATACACTGTACAATGAAACGCTTACTTGCAGGTTCCTTCTCAATAATACAACAATAAATAATAAAAGATAAGAATACAAACATAAAGTAAATGTCTCAGTAGAATAGAATAAACATTTTAGCAAAAGTATAGTACAGGAAGGCCCAATTTATAGTCTAATATTACATGTGTTTTGGGGAAGGGGGGATTGGGGGGCAAGTGTTTAAATTGTGCAGTATTTAGCAGTCATAATAAGAGTCTGGTAGCAGCAGTTGTGATGGGTGTGTAGCATGAATGTGTGTATATCTGTGTGTGTGTGTGTGTGTGTGGGTGTGTGTGTGTTAGCTAAGGTGTGGCAAGTCAGAACAGATGGTTCCAGTTTAAGTGTTCAGCAGTCTGATGGCTTGTAGATAGAAACTGTCTCTGAGCCTGTGGGTATCAAACGTCATGCTCCGACACAGTCTGCCCGACGGTAAGGGAGTGAACAGCTCGTGGCTGGGTTGTGTGGGGTCCTTGATGATGCTGCGTACCTTCCTCCAGGACCGTTTGTTGTAGATGTCTTGGATGGGTGGGAGCACTGTCCCAGTGATGTACTGGGCCATCTTCCCAACCCGCTGGAAGCCTTGTGGTCGTGGACAAAGCAATTCCTGTACCAAGTCGTGATTCAACCGGTCAGGACCCTATCGATGGTGCAGCAGTATTATTTGTAGTAGGACCGAGGGTGACATGCCAAATTTCTTCAGCCACTTTAGGACATTTTTGTGCCCTCTTGACAAGACTGGTGGGTTTGTTGGTCCATGTCAAGTCCTTGGTGATGTGGACACCGACAAACTTAAAACTGCTGATTCTCTCTACTGCAGTCCCATTGATGTAGATCGGGGCATGTTCCCTCCGCTTCCTGAAGTGAACAATCAACTCCTTTTTTTGCTGATGTTTGTAGAGGTGGTTGTCCTCAGTGAGGGTGTTTGAGATAGGGTAAGCAGGTCCGGGGAGGAATCCAAGGGAGTAGTGTAGTGGGGAATCCAGGACAGAGCAGCAGGATGCCGAGACGTGGGACAGGAGACGGGAGTCAGAGCATTGGGCAAGTCAACAGGCACAACAGTGCCAGTTCACTTACCTCCTCTCTATAGGCTGACACGTCATTGTTGGTGTCGTCAGCAAACTTGATGATGAAGTTGGTGTTGTGCAAAGCCACACAGTCATGGGTGAACAGGGACTACAGCAGAAGGCTGAGGACACACCCCTGGGGCCCCTGTGTTAAGAGTCTGTTACGGTTTTCTTGCGGTGAAAGAGAGGAGGACCAAAATGCAGCGTGGTTAATTCGATACATCTTTAATGAAGATGAACCACGAACAATACAAAAAAAACAATAAACTTAACATGAAAACCTAAACAGCCTATCTGGTGCAAACAATCACCCCCCTCCCAAAAAAAACTCAAAGAATATGGCTGCCTAAATATGGTTCCCAATCAGAGACAACGATAAACACCTGCCTCTGATTGAGAACCACTTCCGGCAACCATAGACTTTTCTAGAAAACCCCACTATACCACAATCCCAATACCTACAAAAAACCAAGACTAAACACACCACATAATAAACCCATGTCACACCCTGGCCTGACCAAAATAATAGAGAAAACACAAAATACTAAGACCAGGGCGTGACAGAGTCAGTGTGGAGGAGGTGTTGTTGCCCTGAGCTGAGTCACGAGCTTTGAGGGAACAATAGTGTTGAATGCTGAACTGTAGTCAATGAAATGCATCTCACATACTGTAGGTGTTCCTCTTGTCCTGATGAACAGAATTCTCACATACTGTAGGTGTTCCTCTTGTCCTGATGAACAGAATTCTCACATACTGTAGGTGTTCCTCTTGTCCTGATGAACAGAATTCTCACATACTGTAGGTGTTCCTCTTGTCCAGATGAACAGAATTCTCACGTACTGTAGGTGTTCCTCTTGTCCTGATGAACAGAATTCTCACGTTCTATAAGTTTTCCTCTTGTCCAGATGAACAGAATTCTCACGTACTGTAGGTGTTCCTCTTGTCCTAATGAACAGAATTTCACCACTTGAGAGTAAAATGTCTGAGTAGTTATGTAAATGTGATGTAAAAATATTAATAATAATTCAATACATTTGCAAAAAATTCTAAAACCTGTTTTTGCTTTGTCACTATGGGGTATTGTGTGTAGATTGACGAGGGGGAAAAATTATATAATACATTTTAGAATAACCCTGTAACGTAACAAAATGTGGAAAAGGTCAAAGGGTCTGAATACTTTCCAAATGCACTGTATATAAACTCAGCAAAAAAAAATATCCCTTTTTCAGGACCCTGTCTTTCAAAGATAATTCGTAAAAATCAAAATAACTTTCCTAACCAGCACTGTTCCCCTTCTTGTTCAATGAACCATAAACAATTAATGAACATGCACCTGTGGAACGGTCGTTATGACACTAACAGCTTACAGACGGTAGGCAATTAAGGTCACAGTTATGAAAACTTAGGACACTAAAGAGGCCTTTCTACTGACTCTGAAAAACACCAAAGCAAAGATGCCCAGGGTCCCTGCTCATCTGCGTGACTTAGGAATGCCTTAGGCATGCTGCAAGGAGGCATGAGGACTGCAGATGTGGCCAGGGCAATAAATTGCAATGTCCGTACTGTGAGATGCCTAAGACAGAGCTACAGGGAGACAGGATGGACAGCTGATCGTCCTCGCAGTGGCAGACCACAGTGTAACAACACAAGCACAGGATCGGTACATCTGAACATCACACGTGCGGGACAGGTACAGGATGGCAACAACAACTGCCAGAGTTACACCAGGAACGCAC